>NC_090757.1:5397583-5687583 GCF_036898095.1 Palaemon carinicauda
TTCGTTTTAATTGCTGGATATGTTAAATTGTAGCGTAGTCATATTTTGTCTGGTTATTGCAATAGAATGATTTTTATACGATTAGAAGTACATCAGTGTAAATTTCTTATTTCACTGTGCACTATTTCTTACTGGAAAGGTTCCTGAATAATTCCACGAGTTGTGTACTTGTAATTGCAATTGTTTCAGTATCATATTCACACACACACACACACACACACACACATATATATATATATATATATATATATATGTGTGTGTGTGTGTGTGTGTGTGTATATATACAGTATATATATATATGTATATATATATATATATATATATATATATATATATATATACAGTATATATATATATATATATATATATATGTATATTATGTGTTTGTATATACATATATATGTATGTATTTATGTATGTATGTACAGTATATATATATATATATATATATATATATATATATATATATACTTGTATATATATATATATATATATATATATATATATATATATATATATATATATATACTTGTATATATATATATATATATATATATATATATATATATATATATATATATATATATATACAGAAGCCATTTGGTTCATTCCAGTCCTCGTTGTTTACGTGACTGCCAACGGTCATGACCAGGGCCAGCCCCCAGTTTTCGAGTGCACAGAGGACGGTTATTTTGCCGATTACTACCGCAGCTGCATCGTTTATTACCATTGCGAGAACGGCGTAAAGTCAACGTAAGTCCCTTCATTGACATTAACTTCAAAAATATATGTTTCTCTTGCTTGAGGGTACACTCGGGCACACTATTCTATCTTATTTCTCTTCCTCTTGATTTTTTAAAGTTTTTTTATTGTTTATATTGGAAATATTTATTTTGATGTTGTTACTGTTCTTAAAATATTTTATTTTTCCTTGTTTTCTTTTCTCACTGGGTTATTTTCCCTGTTAGGGCCCCTGAGCTTAAAGCATCCTGCTTTTCCAACTAGGGTTGCAGCTTAGCAAGTAATAATAATAATAATAATAATAATAATAATAATAATAATAATAATTAAAAATAATATGTATATATGGCAGTGTTTGTAAGTTTGTAAACTGAAATCTCTAATGCTTCAGTTATGAGTAAAAAATTACGCTCATCAGTTGATGAAGTTCAGTGATGAACATGGCCTTACTATTCAAAATCAAACCATTGTTGTCTAGTCTTGGGTAGTTCCATAGCCTCTGTACCATAGTCTTCCACTGTCTTGGGGTAAGAGTTTCCTTCCTTGAGGGTACACTCAGGTACACTATTCCATCTTATTTTTCTTTCTCATGTTTGTTTATTTAAGTTTTTATAGTTTATATATGAAAGATTTATTTTAATGTTACTGTTCTTAAATTATTTCATTTTAATCTTAATTCTCTTGCAGTTTATTTATTTCCTTATTTCCTTTCCTCACTGGGCTATTTTCCCTGTTGGAGCCCTTTGGCTTATAGCATGCTGTTTTTCCAACTAGGGTTGTAGCTTAGCAAGTAATAATAATAAAAATTATTATAATAATAATAATAATAGTAATAATAGTAATAACATTGTATGGGGTTTCTTTTTTGGATAATAGACATTTATAGAAAGCTGCCTGTTCTTCCACACAATAAGGCTTTCCAATACTTGAATATTGTTTTTGTAATAAGCGGCAGTTTTAGAGGTGTAGGACTTTCAAATTCTAATCATTTGTAATGGGTTCTTTTGCGAAATTGTTTTTTTACAACTTTTTTTAGGGTGTCCCCATCTAGCCAGAAACATCCATATTATCTTGATATGCAGAAACCACATCTAACTTTATGCAATTACATTTTTTTTTTTAGGGTGACCCCATCTAGCTAGGACGTCCTATTTTAACTTGATATGCAAAAATCACATCTAACTTTGTGAAATTAGAAAGTTTCTAGGTGAACCCATCTATCTAGGCCCTCCTATTTTAACTTGATATACACAAGCCACATCTAACTTTATGCAAGACAGCTAGATGCTGAGCTGAGATAAAGAGGGATTTAATTCATATTTTATGGGATGAAAGAGTTCTCGCAAAAAAAAAGTGAACTATAACATATGACATATTTGCTTTTATTCATGATTTCATGGATGATGCGGTCACTTATGGAAATGAACTAATGACTTAATGAAAACGTTAATCGGTGCATTCATAAAGCCTCTTACGATGATGAGACCACGTTCATAAAGTCTCAATGGTTCATAAAGTCTCATAGGAAGACAAGTCCGCGTTCATTAAGTCTAATAGGATGATGAGACTGCGTTCATAAGGTCTTATAGGAAAACAAGCCCGCGTTCATAACGTCTTATAGGAAGACAAGCCTGCGTTCATAAAGACTCATAGGAAGACTAAGACCGCGTTCATAAAGTCTCACTAGAAGACAAACCTGCGTTTATAAAGTCACATTGGAGGAGAAGCCTGCGTTCATAAAGTCTCATACGAGACCAAGACCCAAAAATAAAAAATCCAGAAGAAAAATAAGAAGTTTAGTTAGAAGCTTGACTTGAATCCTTATTCTTTTAGGTTCGGCTGCAGGACAGGGGAACTTTTCGATGAGAAGAAGGCCATGTGTGTCCCAGAAGAAAGCGTGACATGTCCTTACCCTCACCGGAAATGAAGATCGGGACCTTTTCAAGAAAGCTGATCACCCTTCTCTTCAAGATGTTGCATCCAGATCCTTTTCAAGATAGTGGATCCTCTTCTCTTCAAAGAACCGTACATACACCCTTTTCAAGATAGAGGACTGCTTCCCACAGTCTCTGGTCTTTTCAAGAAGATGGATATGCTATAAAAAATCCCTTTCTCTTATCGTAAATGTAAATAGTTTAAAAACAAACTAGCTATCTTTTTCAAAGAAACTAAAGCTCCCTTCTCTTTAAGATAGTGAAACATCCTTTGAAAGCTTGGATTTGCTCTTTATCAAAAAAAGATACAACTCCATCTCTTCAAGACAACCATACCACTTTCAAGGAACTGGAGACTTCGATAACTCATTAAAAAAATTCTTTAAGACCATTTATGTACAAAAATATGAATTTAATAATTCTTTTAAATATTTCCTGTCTGTTAATTGTTTTTCCATTGGTATTTTATGTTTTAACAATCCCGTGTTGTAACAAAATATTAAACTTTTATATCCACTTCGTGTTTGAAAACATATCTAGATTTGTACAGACAGAATACTATGAATTGGCGAAAAGAAGCTGTGTTAATTCCAGAGCCTGGATTAAATATGCCATTTTTTCTTCATTGATGAAGAATTTAAACCAGTCGGAATGATTATATGAATATAGAACTACCTAAAGCATATCTACCGTTTTAGGTCATCATCACTCTAATTAAACCACCGAAATGCATCTGCTTATGCATCTTAAACTGTCTGAATCTTTTGTATGATTTATAGAATTTGGGCTAAATGGCCTGGCATTCAGACCATTCAGTTCCTAAGTTCAACTGGGCGAAACCGAAATCAATAAGTTGTACAAGTTAAAAGAAGGAAAATCACACTATTAACTGATCATGTGCAAAGAAATTGGTTCATTCGAATAACTTATTGGAAAGAAACATCATAGAATCCAGTCTTGTAAAAGAAAGATTTGATAACAATTTGAATATAGGACATGAAATGTACTAACTCAATGCATTTTTATGCAAAGAGATTTGCAAGTTTTATTAAAAAAAATTGATTACTTTATATAGACGTGACTAGAGTGACACCTGGTTTCTTGGTTAATAATTATGTATCTCAGATAATAACTGCATATGCGGAATTAATCTTTTGGATATAACTACCATTCACATGTACAGTATGTACAGTTATATACAAATATGCGTATATGCTTTCCTGACACTTATTTGTTTATATACATTATATATATACATATATATATATATATATATATATATATATATATATAGTGTGTGTGTGTGTATATGTGTATATATATATGTATATATATATATATATATATATATATATATATATATATATATATGTATATATACACTGTATATGCATTGACTAAACATGTAAAAGTATCCATGTAATTATATATATATATATATAATATATATATGTATATATATGTATATATACATGTATGTATATATATGTATGTACATATATATATATATATATATATATATATATATGTATATATGTATATATATATATATATATATATATATATATATATACATACACACACTGTATATGCATTGACTAAACATGTACAAGTATCCATGTAATTATATATATATATATATATATATATATATATAATATATATATATGTATATATATGTATATATACATGTATGTATATATATATGTATGTACATATATATATATATATATATATATATATATATAAATATATGTATATATGTATATATATATATATATATATATATATATATATATATATATATATATACATACACACACTGTATATGCATTGACTAAACATGTACAAGTATCCATGTAATTATATATATATATATATATATATATATATATATATATATCTATATATATGTATGTATATATACATGTATGTATATATATATATATATATATATATATATATGCATATATATATATATATATATGTATGTGTGTGTGTGTGTGTATTGTGTGTCTATTGATAGGGTATTATATACATAAATGGGTATATGCATGTTAATTATTCGTGCAAACATATACATGAGTATGCATGCTTGTTAGTACACATGTATGATTATGTTTATGTATTCATACGGATAAAGTTTTCATTTGTTCAAGATAAACGTTTATTAAAAGAGTAATATCTGCCATTTGGAATGACCCCACTTGACCTGGCTAATGGGATAAGAGCTCCGCCCACATAAACACCTGATAATGTAGTTTGTTTGGTCTGGAGTATTTATCTGCAAATATGTGTGGGCGTGTGTTCGTACTTTCACTGTACCATATATGATGTAAAAAAAAATACTCAATAAATCAGTCCTCTGAAGAAGTAAGACGAAACTAGTTAGGTCTCCATCTTATATTTTCATTTTCCGTGTGGTTCTTTATTTTCTTACATTATATATGGTACAGTGAAAGTACGAACATACATACAGATATATGTTTATGTGGGCAGAGCTGTGAGGTCATTTATCATCATCATCTTCTTCTTTTCTTCATCTTCTTCTTCTTCCCCACCGCTATCCCTACATTAAGCGGTCGGTAGCCTAATGCCTTCTATCAAAGGCATCCTCTTCCACCAAACCTCATCTCTCCATATCATCCTTCACCTTATCTAGTCATCTAATTTCTCTGGCTCCCTCTCGATCTTTTCCTCGACTTACAAAAATGTATGATTTCACAGAGAAAAAGTTTCCACGAAGAGAAAGTAAAATCATAAATATCATTAGTAGTTCTTCACATCTTGTAATTACACAAGACGATACGCTTAAACAGTATTAGTCTTAGTATAATTAAGGAATTGTAGTAATGACTTTATGTCAAGATGCACTTTCTTCGTAGGGGACAATAGAAATGAAGAGTATTCTGTAGTACTGTCTAATAACTATTTCCCCTTTTTGGTGGTTTTCTTTTTTTCGCGATGTGGTGTTTCGTGAAATAAACCAGCTCTTAAACCGCTCTAAGGTCTAGGTTTGGCTAAATTTCATCACCATGCTGGCCACTTCAGTTAGGTAATGGGGGGGGGGAGACTTTTTTCTGATTGCTCACAGCAAACCAACCTAGTATGGGTGGCCCTATCTAGTAGACTGCAGCTTTGCTGATCGTGGCGATACGCAAAACCTTTTTATTATTATTATTATTATCATTATTATTATTATTATTATTATTATTATTATCCAAGCTACAACCCTAGTTGGAAAAGCAAGATGCTATAAGCCCAAGAGCTCCAATAGGGAAAAAATAGCCCAGTGAGGAAAGGAAATGTATAAATGATGAGAACAAATTAACAAAAATCATTCTAAAAACAGTACTAGCTACAAACAGATATGTCATATATAAACTATAAAAAGATTTATGTTAGCCTGTTCAACATAAAAACATTTGCTGCAACTTTGAACTTTTGAAGTTTTACTGATTCAACTACCCGATTAGGAAGATCATTACACATCTTGGTCACAGCTGGAATAAAACTTCTAGAATACTGTGTAGTATTGAGCCTCATGATGGAGAAGGCCAGGCTATTAGAACTAACTGTCTGTCTAGTATTACGAACAGGATGGAATTGTCCAGGAAGATCTAAATGTAAAGAATGGTCAGAGTTTTCCTTATGAAAAATCTTATGCAACATGCATAATGAACCAATTTTGCCATATTAAGGTATTCCCACTCAAAAGGGATTGATATTCATATAACTATAAATTGCTAGCAGATGTTTTACAGTTAAAGGTAGATAATAACAAAATCTACATGTTGAATAAATAGGTTTTAAATATTATCCCTACAGCAAAGTGTAAAATTAGAGAGATGGGGAATTAGGAAGTGTGCTGACGTTTTGTTGTAAACTTCGATGTATTAATGGAAAAAATCTTGACTGCAACCTTCGTTGTAAAAACGCAGCTCTAACTAATCTTAAAATGATTCTTGAAGGTTAAAGGTGTCTGATTTCCGTTCCAGTTTCATCAGATAGATTATTATTATTATTATTATTATTATTATTATTATTATTATTATTATTATTATTTGCTAAGCTACAACCCTAGTTGGAAAAGCAGGATGCTATAAGCCTAGGGGCTTCAACAGGGAAAATAGCCCAGTGAGGAAAGGAAAGAAAGTAAAAAAATATTTCAGGAACAGTAACATTAAAATAAATATTTCCTATATAAACTATAAAAATTTAAACAAAGCAAGAGGAATAGAAATAAGATAGAATAGTATGCCTGAGTGTACCCTCAAGCAAGAGAACTCACATTCAAGATAGTGGAAGACCATGGTACAAAGGCTATGACACTACCCAAGACTAGACTACAATGGTTTGATGTTGGAGTGTCCTTCTCCTAGAAGAGCAGCTTTCCATAGCTAAAGAGTCTCTTTTACCCTTACCAAGAGGAAAGTGCCACTGAACAACTACAGTGCAGTAGTTAACCCCTTGGCTGAAGAATTGTTTGGTAATCTCAACTGTTGTCAGGTGTATGAGGACAGAGGAGAATATGTAAAGAATAGGCCCGACTATTCGGTGTATGTGTAGGCAAAGGGGAAAGGAGCGGTAACCAGACAGAAGGGTTCAATGTAGTACTATCTGGCCAGTCAAAGGACCCCAAAACTATCTAACGGTAGTATCTCAACGGGTGGCTGGTGCCTTGGCCAACCTACTACTTCAAAACGTCAGCCGGGTAAGCCCAACCCGCCAATGTGGTGCCCAAGCAAGCGCAGCAGTGGCTTCCCCAGTATACAGCTTAAACTCATGGTTCTGGGCTGGGATCGATCTGTTACTATGTGAATGCTAGGCGAACGCGATTCAAACTTAATGATTTTTAATAATTTCTCTAAAAAAATAGGAATCAAGATTGAATATTTTCCTTATGGAGGAATTTAAAGATTATACACGGGATTTGCATAATGACAACTTACTTTCAGATGACTTAGTGTAATAAAAACCAAAAGAGCTGGTTAACCATCATCATCATCTCCTCCTACGCCTATTGACGCAAAGGGCCTCGGTTAGATTTCGCCAGTCCTCTCTATCTTGAGCTTTTAAATCAATACTTCTCCACTCATCATCTTCTACTTCACGCTTCATAGTCCTCATCTATGTAGGGCTGGGTCTTCTAACTCTTCTAGTACCTTGTGGAGCCCAGTTGAAAGTTTAGCGAACTAATCTCTCTTGGGGAGTGCGAAGAGCATGACCAAAACCATCTCCATCTACCCTTCACCAATTATCAATTAAATTATTAATATTGATTAAATTCTCAGAACGTCTACACTACAAAGGACCTTAACTACGAAATTAATGAAAGAAACCTCTCTTTTTTTATTACAAAAATGCCCGTGATATCAACACTCCCCTTTTTATGAATCTCTTCAAAGAAAAGGGATTAGCGCATAATAACCATTGCCGATTGTTCTCTCACCCATATGTAAGGTTTATCATCTGCTTAGACGTCACACCTGGCCATAGATAATTTGGTATTTCCTCCTTGTCCCTATTTAAACGGCGAATACCACTAACAGGAGCACCAGTCACTTTCTCACATACTAAGAAAGATCCACAACTCCAGCGGTTCCTTCCTTCAATCATTCTTCAAGAAATGGCGCGCCTTATTGTATTGTTATTCTCTTTGGGTAAATATAAGTATTTGTTATTAGTGACATGCACGGTCTAGGTATCTCAACTGTGGTGACATGATATTTGGTTTGGTAAGATCATTTGACCACTTCGTAGCCATGGAATGTGTTTCTTCCATTTCCAATATGCTGTTTAACTTGCATTGTTCGCTAGCATTTTTCTTCTAACCAAGTCTCACCTAGGGTCAAGAGTAGTTCTTTAACCTTATTATTATTATTATTATTATTATTATTATTATTATTATTATTATTATTATTATTATTATTATTATTATTATTATTATTATCAGTTAAGCTATTTGGAAAAGCAGGCTGATATAAGCCCAGGGACTACAACAAGGAAAATAGGCCGGTGAAGAAGGGAAATAAGGAATTTGATAAACTACACAAGAAGCAACGGATAAAGAATATAAAACGCTAAAATAGATTTGTCAGATATAAATTGCAGGGACTTGTATCAGCCTGTTCATCATAAAAACATTCCCAGCAATTTTAAACTTCTGAAGTTCCACCGTATCAACTGCGTGATCAGCACTGTTAAAAAAAAAAAACTTTTAATCGGAACTTCTCCGTAAACATATACGATTCTCAGACGTATTTCAATAAAATATAGGCGACCGTGATTTTACCCTACTTTGTTATAATCTTTTACTGTTCGGTGACTATATGACTCCTTTACGTCAATATACATGTTTTTAAAACAGTAAATATCTGGCAACATTTATACCAGGATTTTTACCCTTTTTTACGGCAAATTTCTAACAGTGAGGAAGATCACTCCACAATCTGGTCCTTTTCTCTGACTCATATTCGCTGTTCTTTATTACATTATTTTGTTTATTTTTGTGTAAATATGATCACAATCTTAAAGAATTCTCCTTTTTTTTTTTTACAGTTTTTATTACAAACGTGATCGCTAATGGTCGAAACCAAGGCCAGCCACCCACTTTCGTCTGTACCGAAGATGGATATTTCTCCGACTTCTACAGGGGCTGCGTCGTTTATTACCTGTGTGAGGGCGGCGTGAAACACACGTAAGTTTCTCTATTAAGAAAAAAAAAACTCAAGTTAATCACCAATTGTTCTTAAAATATTTTATTTTTATTGTTGAATACTTCTCCTGTTGTGTATTTGTTTCCTTGTTTCCTTTGCTTACTTTGCTTTTGGAAAAGCATCCTGCTTTTCCAACTAGGGTTATAGCTTAACTTGTAATAATAATAATAATAATAATAATAATAATAATAATAATAATGATAATAATAATAATAATTACTTATCAATAACTATAAGAATATAAAGTAGATTTTGCCTAATTATACAGCAGACTTGAGCGAATATTGTATCACCTGTAAAGGGTCCACCGCACTAATAGGATTAAATATTCATTCATATTTTTGATAGGAAGTGTTTGCAGTTCATAAAGAAATATGAACTTATCTTGCATGGGTTAACAACAATTTTCATGAATAATTAGTTCACATCTGTAAACCGAGACTTTCATGCAACTAGCTCAAGATATCAGCTTATACCGCACAACAAACTATAGTTTTTTTACTTTAAAAAAAGAAAGTTACATGTAAATATTTCCTCTTATAACCTTTTAAAGATTTAAAGGTCGCTCATGAGTGGCAAAGGCAAGGGACAGTGACATTACCCTATCGAGCAGGACGATGTCCTAGATACTGACCATATGTACATATGATCAGTGTCCAAGCTCCCTCTCCACCCAAGCTAGGACCAAAGAGGGCTAGGCCATGACTGCTGATGACTCAGCACATAGACCTATAAGCTTCCCCAAACCCCCTATCCTTAGCTCACAATGATGGTGGGGTTTCAGCGACCAAAGGAACTAACGAGTTTGCGCGGGACTCGAACCCCAGTGTGGCGTTCACCAGTCAGAGACGTTACCACATCGGCCACCACAAATAATTGATATAATGAAGCTCATGTGATTAAATTCAAGCATTTGCAAAAATAGGTTTAAATAAGATTTAGAATATACTGCAAATATTACTTATCACCAAGCTTAATGATATTCACTTATAATTCCTATCAATTAACAGCTTAGAGATGTTGAATAGCAAAGGTATTTTGTTTCATATCTACCAGTCTATATTTATGTTTAATAAAATTCTGGCAAATTACTCTTTTTCACATATTTCTATTCGATTCCAAATACTAAATCCGTATTTAAGAATAGGAAATAGTTTTGGAATAAGTTCCAACAAGCAAATTACTTATAACATAGAAAGCTTGAGTGAATATGACACATGTAAAATGTTCGTGAGATCTGCTAGTTTGTTCACCTGTATTATTGTATTTCAACCATCCTTCCCGTTAAAAGAAAAGCCGAATTAAATACTTCTTATTTATTTGTATATTATGAAATAGAAAATGCCACTGACGTCAAAGTTTTACCCGACCCATAACCTTCCTTTTCTGGTGTCCAATCATAATGTTTATTTATTATTATTATTATTATTATTATTATTATTATTATTATTATTATTATTATTATTATTATTATTATTATTCAATCTACAACGCTAATTAAAGCAGCATTATTCTGCAAGCCTAAGTACTTCAGCAGGGAAAGCAGCCCAGTGAGGAAGGGAAAGAGAGAATTAACGAATAAAATCATAAATGAGAAATGACACACACACACACATATATATATATATGTATATATATATATATATATATATATATATATATATATATATATGTATATATATATGTGTGTGTATATATATATGTATATATATATATATATATATATATATATATATATATATATATATATATATAAATATATATATATATATATATATATATATATATTATATATATATATATATATATATATATATATATATATTATATATATATATATATATATATAATATATATATATTATATATATATATATATATATATATATATATATATATATATATATCAGCTTTAGATCATTATACAGTTATGTTTTTGGCTGGAGTAGATATAAAAATTCGGTTGAGGAACTTAAAAAAAATCCCATCTATTCTCTCAGGTTTGGCTGCAAAACCGGGGAACTTTTCGACCAAGCAAAGTCACAATGTGTTCCAGAAGGTGAAGTTCTCTGTCATTATCCTGCCAGCAACTGAATGCCCTTGAGATTTATAAACTCAAAAGTTCTATGAGATGCATCAGAAGTACTTTTATGGTTGACGTTTCTATATGCCATCCAAACGAAAATGAATAAACATTTCGTTCTGATCTCTTCTTTTTTTCTTTTTTTGTTGCCAACAGATAACTTGTTTAGTTATTTCTTTGTTCGTCTATGTGTTTATTAGATGTTGGTGAAATGCGTTGAGAAGTTTTGTTCATGTGCAAAGAAACATGTAATAATAATTCAAATAATTTTGATAATAATCCTTTTAATAATCATAATAATTTTTGAAATGTTAATTATAATAATCATAATAATTCTAAAAATGTTGATGATGATGATAATTTTAATAATTTTGATAATAATTAGATTTCGAGGTCTGTCCGAACCCAGGAGTTTCGGTACTAGTGTTAGAGGCGGTATGAGGTCTCTGAACTATTTTAGGTTTTACTTATGGTAAGAAATAGATAAAGCTTAGGTTGAACTAAAAGATAATAAGAAATAGGAGATATAGAACCTTCATATACCGGTCTATTAGAGAGAAATAAACCTTCATTAACATATAACAATGATTCAACATACTAACCTTCATAAAGTTATACCATGGAAATGGTCTTGTCTTTTGAATATGTTAATTTTAATCGGTTATTTACCTAATTTTCCAGACCTTTTGTATATTTCGGTATCGATTATGCTTCAGTATAGAAAACAAATATGGTTTTGTGATTCAGTAACTAATTTCCATTAAAGAAGTAGTTTGAATAATATATTACTTTACAACGGTATACTTTGTAAATCCGTGAATCTCCCGTTCTCTCTTCCGGGCTGCTTTAAAGCAAGAGCCCGTGTCTTGCTATAAGCAAGGCGCTCGAAACGAACGAATTAACGAAGTAAATCTCGCTGTCTATGGAATGCTATTTAAAGAGGAAATATGAAGTATTTGTCTCGTGCAAATTACATATCCTACATAAATCGTCAAAACATGATGCTACATAATATTGCAAAAGTAAAAAAAAAAAAATGATATAGTGCTGTGGGCCAGTGATTTCCGCAGTATATTAAAATTAGATGGTTTTAGAGACCTTTCGTAAGATTATCTTTTGAGAGAGAGAGAGAGAGAGAGAGAGAGAGAGAGAGAGAGAGAGAAATCATATAGTTTTTCTTTCCTGTATCAAAGACAGATGAGTGAGAGAGAGAGAGATAGAGAGATAGAGAGAGAGAGAGAGAGAGAGAGAGAGAGAGAGAGAGAATCATATAGTTTTTCTTTGCTGTATCAAAGACAGATGAGAGAGAGAGAGAGAGGAGAGAGAGAGAGAGAGGAATCATATAGTTTTTCTTTGCTGTATCAAAGACAGATGAGAGAGAGAGAGAGAGAGAGAGAGAGAGAGAGAATCATATAGTTTTTTCTTTGCTGTATCAAAGACAGATGAGAGAGAGAGAGAGAGAGAGAGAGAATCATATAGTTTTTCTTTGCTGTATCAAAGACATGAGAGAGAGAGAGAGAGAGAGAGAGAGAGAGAATCATATAGTTTTTTTCTTTGCTGTATCAAAGACATGAGAGAGAGAGAGAGAGAGAGAGAGAGAGAGAGAGAGAATCATATAGTTTTTTCTTTGCTGTAACAAAGACATATGTGTGTGAGAGAGAGAGAGAGAGAGAGGAGAGAGAGAGAGAGAGAAAAAAAATCATATAGTTTTTCTTTGCTGCAGAGAGAGAGAAAGAGAGAGAGAGAGAGGGGGGGGAGAGAATCATATAGTTTTTTCTTTGCTGTATCAAAGGTATATGAGAGAGAGAGAGAGAGAGATTTCCAGTTTTTATATCTCTTTAGCAACGATTTTTGTCTGTACAATAATATAATTTACCCAACACTGAAAAATCCTTCCATTACCTTGTTTAAAAATATTACCTATAAGGCAAAGAAAGACAAAATTTAGAAATACCAAAATTTTTCCATTTTGTGATGATCAGCTTTGCGATATTAGTCAACACAGTAATGTACTGAAAATCACAAAATTACCTCATTCAAGAGACACTTTATCTATGGTAAGCAGCTCCTTTCTAGGAAAAAGACACTCCAAAATCAAACCCTTGTTCTCTAGTCTTGGGTATTGCCATAGCCTCTGTACCATTGTCTTCCACTGTCTTGGGTTAGAGTTCTCTTGTTTGAGGGTACACTCGGGCATACCATTCTATCTTAATTCTCTTTCTCATGTTTTGTTAAAGTTTTTATAGTTAATAAGGCGATATTTATTTTAATGTTGTTACTATTCTTAAAATATTTTGTTTTTCCTTGTTTCCTTTCCTCACTGGGCTATTTTCCTTGTTGGGGCCTCTGGGCTTATAGCATTCTGCTTTTCCAACTAGGTGTTGTAGCTTAGCAATTGATAATAATAAATAATAATAATAATAATAATAATAATAATACAAAAAGAAACAGAATTTCCTGTCTCCTTAAGGAATATGTAGTATATACATCAATCCATTCATTTTTCTTTTCTTTTCTTTTTTAGAGGAACCCCCCAATTCATGCGACATGTTTTCATTACCGAACACAGGGTATGGCGTCGCACAGATAAGCCAAACATCCCTTTGAATTCCTTGGATTCTTGCAATCGTCTGCTAAAAGCTTATTCACAACATTCAAATGGCCTGACATATCTCGCATTACTATCGTCCTATTCTCCTCTCTTCCCTTTCTCCCATGAAAAGGATGGACAGATAGGACGGGAAGCGTTTTAAAGGAGAGAGAGAGAGAGAGAGAGAGAGAGAGAGAGAGAGAGAGAGAGGGGGGGGGTTATAATGAATGAATGGAACAATGGATTTAAATAGTTCATATATCATAACATAGCTCTCTCTCTCTCTCTCTCTCTCTCTCTCTCTCTCTCTCTGCAGAACAAAAGATTATACAGTCGAAAGAAAATGAAAAAAAGGGACTTAGAAGAAAGGACACTTCAAAATATAAAAAGAAACCCCAAAGTACTTTACTCCTATGCAAAAAAGATGAATAAAAGGAGAATAGAAATAGGCCCTCTAAGAATTGAAGGACGACTAACGAATGAAAAAAAGGAAATATGCAACATATTAGCAGAAAAATATAAGAGTGAGTTCACGCCAAGAATTGCGAATGAGAATAATGAAACAGAAATGAGAGAAGAAAATGTTGAATATCTAACGGATATAGATATTAATGAAGCAGATATTGTCACGGCTATAAACGAAATTAAAAATGGATCGGCAGCCGGACCAGATGGAGTTCCAGCGATTTTGTTAAAAAAAAACTGCAAACACCATCGCGAAGCCGCTTGCAATACTGCTAAGACAGAGTGTAGATATGAGCGAGATATATGTTAAACATAAATTAGCTTATATAACCCCTATCTTCAAAAGTGGATCAAGACTAGAGGCAAGCAATTATAGACCTGTTAGTCTAACATCACATATTATGAAAGTGTATGAGAGGGTAATAAAAAAGAAAATAATGAACCATTTGGTCAAAAATAATTTGTTTAATATGGGTCAACACGGTTTCGTACCTGGAAAAAGTACACAGACCCAACTGATAGCACACTATGAAAACATATACAATAATATGATAAATGAAAAAGACACAGATGTGATCTATCTAGATTTTGCAAAAGCCTTTGACAAGGTAGACCATAACATATTGGAGAAAAAAATGAGAAAGCATAATATTGTGGGAAAGATAGGAAAATGGGTAAAAGAATTCCTGCAAAACAGAAAACAGATAGTGGTTGCAAATGACGAGAAATCAGATGAAGCCCAGGTAATATCTGGTGTGCCCCAAGGTACGGTATTAGCTGCACTGCTATTTGTTATTATGATCTCAGACATAGACTGTGATGTTGAAAACTCCGTAGTGAGAAGTTTCGCCGATGACACAAGAATAAGTAGAGAAATTACTTGTGATGAAGATAGGAACTCACTACAAAGAGATCTAAACAAAATATATGAATGGGCGGAGATAAATAGGATGGTATTTAACTCCGATAAATTCGAATCAATAAATTATGGAAACAGAGAAGGAATGGTGTATGCATACAAGGGACCTAATAATGAGACAATCACAAACAAGGTAGCAATTAAAGACCTTGGTGTAATTTTAAATAGGAATATGTTATGCAACGACCAAATAGCAACACTGTTGGCTAAATGTAAAGCAAAAATGGGAATGTTATTCAGACACTTTAAAACAAGAAAAGCTGAACACATGATTATGCTTTACAAAACTTATGTGCGTAGTACACTCGAGTACTGCAATGTGATATGGTACCCACACTACCAAAAGGATATTGCGCAAATAGAGAGTGTACAAAGGTCCTATACTGCTAGAATAGAAGAAGTTAAGGACCTTGACTACTGGGAAAGACTGCAATTTTTAAAACTATACAGTCTAGAAAGGAGAAGAGAACGCTACATGATAATACAAGCATGGAAGCAAATAGAAGGAATTGCTGAAAACATCATGGAGCTTAAAATATCAGAAAGAGCAAGCCGAGGTAGATTAATAGTGCCAAAAAGCATTCCAGGTAAACTGAGAAAGGCGCACAGGACATTAATCCACTACGCACCAGCATCGATAATGCAGCGACTATTTAATGTGCTGCCAGCTCATCTAAGAAACATATCAGGAGTGAGCGTAGATGTGTTTAAGAATAAGCTCGATAAATACCTAAGATGCATCCCAGACCATCCAAGACTGGAAGATGCAAAATACACCGGAAGATGCATTAGCAACTCTCTGGTGGATATACGAGGTGCCTCACACTGAGGGACCTGGGGGAACCCAAACAAAAAATAAGGCAATAAGGTAAGGCTCTCTCTCTCTCTCTCTCTCTCTCTCTCTCTCTCTCTCCCTCTCCCCATGTAATTCGCAGTGAGAAAGAGAGCGAATTTACTGTTAAGCTTTCCCCTTTTTTGCTTGTCAGGTTTTGCTCCTATAGTCCATTTCTTTTAGCGATGCATATTTGCACCGACTCGCGGCGGTGCCCTTTTAGCTCGGAAAAGTTTCCTGATCGCTGATTGGTTAGAATTATCTTGTCCAACCAATCAGCGATCCGGAAACTTTTCCGAGCTGAAAGGGCACCGCTGCGAGTCGGTGCAAATATGCATCGCTAAAAGAAATGGACTTTAGTTTTTACTAGACATAGTATGCGCTCTGCCTAGTTAACATCATTTTTGTTGACCGTAGAACCTATAACAAAAATTATAACAGGAACCAAAGTCAAGGTTTAGCCTACTCATTAAGTCATGTTTTCTTTCCATATTCTTATAACATATCATACGTGTATTTTTCTGTGTGACATATTACATGCTGGCGTAAAATTAAAAGTGGACTTAACAGTAGCCTACATGTAGCTCCATTTAACTCATGTTTGCCCATTTTCTATCGGCTCTATTGGGTCTCAATGCAACCCATGGCCCATTACACCCACGGCCTAGGTATATATACTGTACAGGCAAGGTCCATAGATTTAAGTAGACAAGTATACTGTCTAGGTATATACTGTACAGGCAAGGTCTATAGATTTAAGTATACAAGTACACGGTCTAGGTATTTACTGTACAGGCAAGGTCTATAAATTCAAGTATACAAGTACACGGTCTAGGTATATACTGTACAGGTAAGGTCTATAGATTTAAGTATACAAGTATACCAAGACCGTGATCACACCTAGCTCGGGGAGGGTTGCCTTTGTTCAACCATCCTCTGAACCAAGGTGTGGCCAAGGATGTTAGATACATTCAGTTTTCTAGGGTCTGACCATCATGCTACTTCCCACCACAGATACCCTCTCCTCCTACACACAAAGAATAAAAATCCAAGCATTGGCGGTATTGTTTTTGGTCGACAGTAGGTAGTAGGTTGGCTAGGGCAACAGCCACCTGTTGAGATACTACCGCTAGAGAGTTATGGGATACCTTGACTGTCCAGACAGTACTACATTGGATCCTTCTCTCTGGTTACGGTTCATTTTCCATTTGCTTACACATACACCGAATAGTCTGGCCGATTCTTTACATATTCTCCTATGTCCCCATATTATTATTATTATTAGTAGTAGTACTTGCTAAGCTACAACCCTAGTTGGAAAAGCAGGATGCTATAAGGCCAGGGGCTCCAACAGGATAATATAGCCCAGTGAGGAAAGGAAACATGGAAAAATAAAATATCTTAAGAAGAGTAACAGCATCAAAATAAATATCCAACGAGTCCCTTCTACCCTTAGCAAGGGGGAAAGGGCCCAATGAACAATTACAGTACAGTAACACCTTGGATGAAGAAGAATTGTTTAGTAATCTCAGTGTTGTCAGGTGTATGAGGACAGGAGAATATGTAAAGAACATCTCAGACTATTTGGTGTGTGTGTGCGCGCGCGCGTGTGTGTGCGCGCGCGTGTGTGTGCACACGCGTGTGTGTAGGCAAGTGGAAAATTAACCGTAACCAGAGAGAAGGATCCAATATAGTACTGTCTGGCCAGTCAAAAGACGCCATAACTCTCTAGTGGTAGTATCTCAACGGGTGGCTGGTGCCCTGGCCAACCTACTACCTAACAACACTGAGATTACCAAACAATTCTTCTTCTCTTGAGGGGTTAACTACGGCAATGTAATTGTTCAGTGGCTAGCGAAATAACTGTTAAGATACAGAGCAAAATATTAACTGGAAAGAAATTATTTTCACACACCAAGGCCCGCCTGAACAGACTTTTAGTGTCTGATGGAGGGCGAGAAATAAACCCGTAAAAGTAAAGTACTTTCTTCTTGGTAAGGGTAGAAGAGACTCTTTAGCTATAGTAGGTAGCTCTTCTAGGAGAAGGACACTCCAAAATCAAACCTTTGTTCTCTAGTCCTGGGTAGTACCATAACCTCCGTACCATGGTCTTCCACTGTCTTGGGTTAGAGTTCTCTTGCTTGAGGGTACTCTCGGGCACACTATTCTATCTTATTTCTCTGCCTCTTGTTTTTTTCTTTTCATTGTTTATGTAGGAAATGTTTATTTCAATGTTACTGTTCTCAAAATAATTATTTTTTTCTTTGTTTCCTTTCCTCACGGGGCTATTTTCCCTGTTGGAGCCCCTGGCCTTATAGCATCCTGCTTTTCCAACTAGGGATGTAGCTTAGCAAGTAATAACAATGATAATATTCTTTAATTTTTAATTTGAGACATTTGTGTAAATGATATATTGGTTATTTAGTAAATTTTAGTTTATATCAGTTTTATGCATCAAGTTGAGTTGACAGCTTTGCCACAAAGAAATTTATCGGGTCATTAGAATAATTTTCGGCGGCCATTGAAGAATGTATGAATTAGATAATGTAACGGATTTAATTTACTGATAACGCATTGGTTTTTTATGTTAATTTTACTCATCTCGCAATTGTCTTATTAAGAGTTTTAGATTACTCAGAAAAGTACACAAATTTCTGAGTCATTAATGCAGCTAAATACACTTTTGTTGTTTTAACTATACTAATAATATTATCTTTGCCATCTGTAAATTAATGGAAATGACTCGATGTAAAAAAAAAAAAAAAAAAAAAGGACAGTTAACTACAGTTCAAAAAGATTAAGGGAGAAATATGTTAGTAAAGTGGTATTTTGTCATGAACCAATGCTTAATTTATTGTAATATATATTTATAATAAAGTTACTGAACAAAGAGAAAAAAAGGGACAACATATATAATCTAAACAAGTTACCCATGTAAAGTGTCATATTTTTATTTTCTTTGAACGTTCCTCCACGTTTTCTGTTAAGTGAAGCGATAACATATGAATTCATCAGCTTTGCATGTCTATTTGGAGCTTGGAATATTACATTGTATTAAAAAAAAAGTAGCTAAGATAATTTAGATAACAGATGTCCCATAAAAGGCTAATAGTATTGTGATAATTTTTGCAGGATTTATCGCTCATTTTTCCCATGAGCTATTGTAATTTAGTTGTATAAGTTAATTACAGATTGAATGTCACTGTTCAAAGAAACTGGCATATTTACAACAGAGCATACAATCTTACTAAAAAAAAGAAAAACGTTCCTATTTTATTATTGGAATAGTTTATGTAATATTTACGAAGGCTTTTCAACCTACTAAGTGACAGTACGTCTTTCGGGAAGTGCTTGTTGGCATAGACAATACCCACAGAAGTGTCAGGTGTAATGCATCGGGGACGGATGTGGTTAAGTGCCCTTGTCATTCTTTCGTTTTCCCATAGAGGGTGGGTATTATCCTGCCTTGGGGGATAGTTCTATCAGTTTACCTTACGTTGTTCACTGTAGGCATCAATAAAAGTCCTTTGCATCATGCTTTCGACCTCTATCCGCATCTTCTTTAGTCTTCTACTTTGCTTCTTTTCTTCCATCTTCTTGGCTTATCTCTTTCACCTATTATTTGCTAGTACAGCTGAATAGCCTTCCTGACCCCAATGCTGAACTCTATGACTCAAATTCCATAAATCAAAGTATATTTTATGCAAAATGATTAAGTAATTAATATCAACCTGGTAAAGTGTACAGTATTGCAGATAATCCTCCTTACATGGCCTCAGAACACCTGTGTTCAACTGGCCATTGCTCATTCACTGTTCTCACTTATAGAATTCATTAAATAAGGGTGATATGGGGGATGAAGGGTGAATCCTATATTTGTCTTACCCCCATCCAGGCAAATGTGGGAGAACACTCATAAACTGTCAATTTTCGTCCTTAGTATGATTGTAATGAATACGTTCCAGTGGCGTTATTTTGTTATATTCTATTAGCGAAAATAACGTGATATACAATATGATAGTCTTTTCGTTATAATAAGTCCCTCTCTTGTCATGTTATGTTATGAGGATGAATAATGGTTTTGCAACGATTCAATTGTCAGTCTAGTGTATCATTTAGGCTCTTCCAAGAGCCTGCGGCGGATGAAGAATGTTGTAATATTTTTGGTGTTGTCAGGTGTATGAGGAAAGAGGGAAAGGGGTAAAGAATATGCCATACTAATCAGTATGTGTATGCAAAGGTGAAAATCCTAAAAGAGAGAGGGATCATTGGCTGTACAATCTGGCCAGCCAAAGAGCCTAAATAAGTCTAGTGGTAGTGTAATAATGGTGCATTGGCCAACCTACTGCAGACTATATTAAATAAAAGAATGATATTGCTTTGTCAGATGAGGTATAGTTAACACCACATAGGTTATCAGACAGTATGTAGAAATAACATGGTGACCTGTTGGTAGCATCCTTGTTGATGATTGCCAGACTAAGTTCGAGTCCCACTCATACTCGTTAGTTCCTTTGGTCGCTGCAACCTCACCATCCTTGTGAGCTAAGGATGGGGGTTTGGGGGAGCCTATAGGCCTGCCTGGCTCTCCTTTGTCCTATCTTGCGTGGAGAGGGGCGTGGACGCTGATCATATGTAATATGGCCAGTCTCTAGGGCATTGTCCTGCTTGATAGGGCAATGTCACTGTTCCTTGCCTCTGCCATTCAGGAGTTACCTCTAAACCTTTAAACAGTCAGCGAAATATGGTGTGTAAGATTGAAAAAAAAGAGAGAAATTCTATATGAAATAGGGAAGGATATATATATATATATATATATATATATATATATATATATATATATATATATATATATATATATATATATATATATAAGAAACTATGTACAATCAAGATGTAGAAAGGGTAACTGAAGGGAAAAAAAATAATCAGCAAACCCCGATACAGGATAGCAATCGAGAAGTATATAATGTCAGCAAGGAGAAGGGAAATCGGAGACAAAATTAGAAGTAACCGAATCAACCCTAAAACATCATAAAAAATTACTGAGAATTGCAAAGTAGGAAAGGAAATATGGGCAATAAATGATAAGAAACAAAATACGTAAATAAGTACTTTGAAAAACTCCCGAATTAAGAAAATTAATATGAACATGAGAATGTTGACTTGAAAGAAGGACTAGTGATGATATAACAAATTTAGGGACGTAACTAGAGATTTGGGGACCAGGGACTGGGTTAGTTGAGGTCCCCCCCTTATCCTGGTGAGTTGGTGGCAATTTTAAAAGCATATTTATATACTTTTATTTTCTGACCATGCTTTGGAGGCCCCACTCTCATTTTCAATATTGAGGATGGCGAACCTTTAAATGACTACATTTCAAAAGCTTTTAAGGTATAGTATAAGAGGTTAATTTTGATATAGTATTATAATTGATTGTAATCTTGGAAATTAAGTCTTTATATTTAAAAAAAATTGCAATCTCTGCTATAAGCTTTCAAATCACACTACATTTGTTCACACCAAACATTCCTATTTACGAACCTTCAAAATAACTGCTTAAGTTTGTGCACATATACTGTAGGTCCTTACATACTGATATTTATGTACGTACCATATTTGTCTTTTCATCAGTTGATCCTTAAGGATTTAAGGATTTAAAGATTTTATTAACTCTAGTGACCCCTCTCAGGGTATGAGAGTACATTACAAAATATACAAAATTATAATTTGACCTACAATAATAGTACAATATGGCAGTAAAAAGAAGCAAAAATACTTCTTTCACATATCTATACAATACTGTACATATATCCGTATACCCATACATGCCATGTATAATGAGGACATGAGCCCATATGGACTAGATAAAAAAACTAACATATAACTAAAACTTTTACAAGTTTTTACAAATTTTGCTAGATTACACAATTCTCTCTTATTTTCTATTTTAAACAATTGACTAAACTTTATACTATTTGGTCTAGTGTAATAATATCTTTTTATATACAATTCTCTAAGGCTACTAAAATAAGAGTATAATGGCACTCACCAGCCAGTTCCTGGAGAGGGATTGAGTCTCCGTAAGGAAAAGTAAGAAGAAGTTTTCAACTTGCGAAAAAGCAAAAAGTTGTCAATTTCAGAAGTAAACAATATGGCGTCGTGTACCCTTATAGGGTTATGTGTCAGTAGCGGAGTACCTTTATTTGTAAGGCACACAGGTCCAGGAAAACCGGTAAGGCCACAAATTTAAATTTTAACATACTGGTGATACCATCGATTGATATTTGTACAAATTTCTCTTGCAATATTTTGTATATACGATGGGCTGAAATGTCAGGTTGGTTGCGATTATGTGCAACTTAACATCAACAGGTGTCTTGAGTTTGTTTTTCCTTTTAGATATGTCGTAGGATGGTTAATTTTTAGTAATAGTATGATAAATTATACTTTAAATTCGCTATATATGTAAACCATATAATATTCTCACTGGTCACTTTATTTCTAACTACTATTGTTTGTGTATACTACCGTTTTTTTAAACGATATTTACTCTCAAACTCTTTACTGAATAATAATCTTGGGGTGTATATATAATAGCGGCCACCTGTACGTATGATGACGGCTGACAAAAAATACAGCAGTTTATGGGGGTCGCAGGGGGCGTTGCCCCCCATTAGGTAAGTAGGTAAGGACATGGCCTAAGGGGGGGGGGGGGAGTTTGGTTTAGTTGGTGTCCATATTTTATGCTCACTTTAGGAACTGGCCGCTGATATACAAAGGCTCCCATTAATCACACAAAGTCAAAGAAATAAGTTATTACTTAGGGTACCCTCACCTAACCTTACCCATGTTGGTGTGTCACACTGTTGAGGTACTAACCCCCTTAGACCCCCCAACTACCTCAAATGAGACAAGTTAGCGAGTGTGCCCGCTCATCTACAAAGTAACCCTCCGATCTTCAATTCTATAAGAAAGAGTATGTTCAGAGATAAAAGATCCTCCTCGAGAACAATATAAAAGGCTAGTCCTTCGTGGTTTTTTATTGGTGGTTTTGCCATTAATATTTTGATTTGAGTCAAACACTAAAAGTTATTTGAAGGTTATTTCCACAAATTTTAAAGGGTTAATATGAATATTTTTTTTATTTCCTATTATAACTGGAATTCGTTATAAGAAATGGACAAGTGCTTGCTATTTTAAGATTTTTAACTGTGTAAATAATGCTGGCCTGTGTTTAATAACCCACGTATTGATTGACTGAAATGTGAAAACAAGTCCATTGTTTACTTTGAGACTGAGTGTGGATTACTGTGTATACCGTATGTTGTTTGCATTAGCTTTTAGCAGCTTTTTTATTTTTGCATGAATTAAGTTTTCAATGGGCTTTTTGAACCGATTAAGAGCTTTCAAACATCTGTGTTTAAATTTCTGGAAGTCGGTTTTTCCCTTCCGCTTCAATTCCAACATGATTATTGTCGCACAAAGACATCTTCCACGAGGGTATTCAATTTTATTTCAAAATTAAGGGTAAATTCATATATCTTGGTCATTGATTATATTTAAAACACACTATTCGGTATACTATACTGCATAGGTATTGTTGGTCATCTGAAAATGAAAAATATCTGAAATAATAATCCACATGATTGGCGTGCACAAGTCATCCATGTACTGCTTGACAGAACAAAGGAGCAGTGAGATAATGTATATTTGTGAACAAAGCAAGCCACAGCATAGCAAAAGCCATTTGAAGGACGTGATATAAATTATAGGTAATTGTGATACTTTTTATTGTGTCCCACATGGATGGCGGGCACGGCACAGCACACCCATGTACTGTTTGCCAAAATGAGCAGTGAGATAATGTTTATTTGCAAATGAAGCTAGTCGTGGTGGAGCTAAAACCATTAGAGGGACTTGATTTGAATCCTAAGTAATTATGATGCTTTAATTTCTTGCAACTTACTCAATCCACATATATTTCCATCTTATCCCATGTTTATTATGCATTTTTTACCGTTGCTATTGCTGCAAATTGCGTGTTTTTGGTGTTTCCCCACCCCAGTTTCTCACTAGGATCCCCATAATTGTTATTATGGGGGTGGGGGGCCCAGTCATAAATGGGTGGTTTGCTCCGATATTCTTGGTCAGAAATGGATAAAACACAAGATAACGAATAGGAAAAATGTATGGTTCATGTACAGTATTTGACTAGAGACTAAATATCATAAATTTATCTTTTAAAGGTTACAAAACAAGGCTCTTAATCAAGTACAGTATTGAACATTCATACTAAACAAGTCAGCAATATCAGTTAAAGCTAGTTTTCTAGAATTACACCGGAGTTCTAAGTTTGTAGGTGGTTAGATAAACTTTTAACAGAGGAACCAATCAAGTTTCAGCATTATTCTCATTCCCACACTTCAGTACAAATAAGCAAAATATAGTCTTAGTTTTTACCCACAGTGCACTACTAAAAATCAAAATCCAATTGGGAGTCCCATTGCATAACCCTATTCACATCTGCAGTATTGGGAACTTAGAAAAAAGACCCAGCAACTAGCATTGGGCACTGACAAATATTTTGGTAATCGTTAATTTTCGATGATTTATTGTACACTTTTATCATGTGACATAAAAAGTGCATTTAGAATTATTATGACTTGTAAATTTTGTCTGATTTGTATGTAAAAATACTGTATTGCTGCTGTTTCAACTGGTTATGTTGTTCATTTTAAATTTTTTTTTTTTCAGCCAGCCTATGCATTAATTGGGTCATTGAATGGTGTACACGTCTTTGGAGAGAGCCATGGTGTGACTTTATGTACAACTAGAACACGTAGTTCATCTTTGACTTGGAAAACTTATCATGACAGGTGAGTAGCTTGTAATCTTTTTCTCATGAGTTAATTTGCAGATACTGTACGTGTAGTAGTTTGAACACCCTCTTTTGGTAAAAGCTATTTTGCAAGTCACTAGAGCAAATATTTTCAGGAGAAATTATTTAATGCTTAAAAGATGTCTATGTAAGAGCTTTCAGTACAATGAATTAACTCATTTGAAATATGGTATAGTATCCTTAATGTTTTAAAATCAACTGAAAATAGAGTCCACAATACATTATAAGGAATATTTGTTCCTATGCAAAATACAAAGCATTGCCCTTTAATAGAGAGCTGTTTTCAGTGTGAAATAGAATAGTTGTTAGAATCATTAAGTGAGGGGTTAAACGACCAGTTGAGAGAGTGGGGAAGAAGTTCTGCTTCCACCCTAGTCATATTAGCCTCCTTACTTTTGACCACAAGCTCATACAGATCTGCTTGGATTGTGAACAAACTTCATTTTCTTTAAGAAAGGGAATGCTGGCTTTTAGTTTCGTTTGCTTGTGATGGATGGGAAAGTAATACATAATATGTAGGGTCGTCTGGGGTGTTTGGTCATGAGAAGAAATGCATCTGTACAGAAGCATTCTTGAAATGCAAGTGTCCTTTCTAGCCTTGCAAGCTTTTCAAGAACTTTTGGGGAAGCACATTGTAATGTTAATGAGTGACACCACCACCATAGTGGCTTACATCAACGAGCAATGGGACACAGTCTCATGCCCTCTATGAGCTGACAAAGCAAGTGCATGCCTGGGCACCATTTAATGACATAGAGTTGTCAGCCAGGTACATTCTGGCCAAGAGAAATTTAATAGCAGATACTATACGCTCAGTCGTCTGGGACAGATTAAGAAGGTCTGAGTGGTCCCTGTGGGGTTCTCTTGGGATATTCCTGTTTGTCAGATTGTTAAACAGGAAGCTCCCCATGTTTTTCTCCCATGGGCCACATTTGAAAATGCCTTCCAACACCCATGGGATCACCTGGACCTGTACGCCTTTCCTCTGTTCAGCTTGACCTGTCAGTTAATTAACAGTATATTCATTACACCAGGACTTAGGATGACCCTTGGGACTCCCAAATGCCCCCACGCCAAGTGGTATCCTATCTGTTAGCACCTCTGTCAACCGCACCTTCACAGTTACCACCAGTTCGTGAAATCATGGGAACTTCACGGTTGGAGTCTATTTAGCATCTCCTCTGAGCACAGATGTCTGGATTCTTGTGATAGTTCTCTGCAGTTGTCTGCCAAGGGAAGGCGGCTATCTTCTGCCATAAGACTCAATGCTACACAGTATTCTAGTAGTTTTATTCCAGCTCTGACCAAGTTGTGGAATGATCTTCCTAATCAGGTACTGTAGTTGAATCAATGGAACTTCAAAAGTTCAAACGTACAGTGAATGTTTTTATGTTGAAGAGGCTGACATGAATATCTTTTTATAATTTATGTATGAAAGATGTATTATAAGGTTGTTACTGTTCTTAAGAAAATTATTTCAATTGTTCATTATTTTATTTACTGTATTTACATATTTCCTTTCTTCTTTAGGCTATTTTTCCCTGTTGGAGCTCTTAGGCTTATAGCATCTTGCTTTTCCAACTATGGTTTTAGCTTCCCTTGTAATAATAATAATCCTCCCTACCACTTCCCAATTATGTAGTGAACTCAAAACTAAACTGACTTAAATGTAAACAAAATGATTGATGGCTAGTTAAAATCCAGGGAAACTTTGGTTTCTTTTGTATCTTATCAATAAGCTAGCCCTTGAAGCTTTGATATCATCTGAGTATAGGGTTAGCTCTTTGAAATGGCAATTTGTTCCATAATTGGAATACAATCCACGCTATTTAATAGGGGTATTACTTTCGGCTTAGCTGAAATGACGAGCCATTAATTTTTAACGAGGGTTTACTACCCACACCGCTAGTTAACACCTGTGCTTGAGCTCACTTTGCTCTCAGCTCGAATGGTGGTCGGACGTGTCCGCTCTCATCCTCGCCGTCATTTGGCAGCCATTTAATTGCTTTTGTCTTTTCTTTTTCTAGTTCTGTATATGTGAAGTCGGCCTCTGGGTTTCCTGACAGCCCCTTTGGAACATTCAAGTCGGTGATCGAGACTGATCCTGATCCTCTCGCCCTTTGTCCTTCTTGTAGGGGCCAATGGTGTGATAGCAACAAGTGTAGTGAGTGTAGGGAGTGGTCTACCTCACAGCGGGAGAGGTTTTCGCGACGACGGAAGAAGAAGTCCAAACGGGATATTTCTCCTTCGAAGGTTGCTTCGAAAGGAGAAAAACCCAAGGCCTCTCCTTCCGTTGCCCAAACCTCCTCCGAAGCTCCCACTCGGTCGGTCTCTTTTGAGAGATTGTCGAGTGGTAGTGTAGACCGATGTATTGTTTACCAACCTCGGGACTCGAGAGATGACGTTGCTTCCCCTTGCGAAGCAGCTCTACCTCTACCCCCGGGCTTTGGTCCTCCTTGGGGCTTACGGGTTCGCCCTCCAAGGAGGTTTTGCTTAACTACATCCGATTGGGTGCCGCTGTTAAGCATTTGTCGTCACCGTCAGAGGTTGATCCTCTGTCTCTTGTTGACATTGTGGTGTCAGAAGTATCCAATGCGGTATCACCCATCACCTCTTCCACTCCAAACTCTACGGTAGCTGACGGCTTAGTTTCTCCCGTTCCTGTTCAACCTACGAGGGAGAAACCAAGTTCATCGTCAGTCTCTCCTGCTAGTGTTTCTCTCCCTTGGGGGAGTTCACGTATAGAGACTCCTCTTCGGAGGACTGCTGAAGGTCAGCTTGCTGATCCAATGGCCCCCAGAGGGTGCATTCGTCGGAAGGCTCGCCTTCCTCTTCGCCTTAGAGGCCTTCCTTCCCCTGCGGTGAGGAGGCGCCTCTTTGGTTCAACATCTTCGATGCAGTCCCCTGCAGAGGAGCCTCTAGACCAATCTTCCATCACTGCTCCTGCATTGGTCCTGGACCTCTCTGCAGATCGTTCGCGATCTCCTTCGGTGGAAAGTCGTCCTTTTAAAGGACACGTCGTTCTTCCACCCGACAGACCTGCCGTCTCCATTTCTACATGGGCTTAACAAGGCTCCACCTAAGCACGCTGTTGCGCGCCAACAACATACGCGCCCACGAGACCTGACGATCGCCGTTTATTAGCTCGTCAGGCCCCATCACTACACGCGGATTCTCATCATAACCCTAACATAGGGCATCAAGAGCATACGCGCATACGCTCCAACAGGAGCATAGCTCCATCACGCGCTATGCGCGCCCTCATGTGCATAGGCGCCCATGTTCTCCTGCGCGCCCTGCACAAACTGTGCCCACGCGCCCATAGTCTCCTACGCGCCCGCGCCCATCTGCGCTCCAACACTCACCTGCGCGCCATCAACCTCCTGCGCAATGGCGCTCTCCTGCTCGCCAGCGCTCCCCTACGCGCC
Source organism: Palaemon carinicauda (assembly GCF_036898095.1). Classification (NCBI taxonomy): domain Eukaryota; kingdom Metazoa; phylum Arthropoda; class Malacostraca; order Decapoda; family Palaemonidae; genus Palaemon; species Palaemon carinicauda. The sequence goes on from NC_090757.1 coordinate 5,426,196, forward strand.
AGTACACTCCTTCGCCAACATTCTCCTGCCCGCTCGCGTACGCGTCCAACATCTGACCCTTCTGCGCGCCATGCTGCGCACCACCTTATGCGCCAGGTAAAACCTGCCCGCCAACTGTCAATGGATAACAGGACTTCCGGAAAGTCAGCAATGCTGCTGCCTTCCACATGCCAACCAGTACCAACGTGCCAGCGCTCACCTGCGCGCCAGCCTTCTCCCGCGTGCATCCGCAAGGATATGCGCACGCGCCCATCCTCTCCTAGGGATGCGCGCCAACATTCTTGTGCGCCCCTCATGATTCCACTGCGCGCCCGCGTGTTAGAGAACTTTCTCCTACAGCTGGCACAGGTGCGTGCCAACGCTCTCCCGTGCGCCTGCGTACTCAACTTGATAATCTTGCGCTCCCGCGCACGCACCAACAGTCTCCCTCGCGCGAGCCCCGATATTCTCCCTCGCGCGAGCCCCGATATTCTCCCTCGCGCGAGCCCCGATATTCTCCCTCGCGCGAGCCCCGATATTCTCCCTCGCGCGAGCCCCGATATTCTCCCTCGCGCGAGCCCCGATATTCTCCCTCGCGCGAGCCCCGATATTCTCCCTCGCGCGAGCCCCGATATTCTCCCTCGCGCGAGCCCCGATATTCTCCCTCGCGCGAGCCCCGATATTCTCCCTCGCGCGAGCCCCGATATTCTCCCTCGCGCGAGCCCCGATATTCTCCCTCGCGCGAGCCCCGATATTCTCCCTCGCGCGAGCCCCGATATTCTCCCTCGCGCGAGCCCCGATATTCTCCCTCGCGCGAGCCCCGATATTCTCCCTCGCGCGAGCCCCGATATTCTCCCTCGCGCGAGCCCCGATATTCTCCCTCGCGCGAGCCCCGATATTCTCCCTCGCGCGAGCCCCGATATTCTCCCTCGCGCGAGCCCCGATATTCTCCCTCGCGCGAGCCCCGATATTCTCCCTCGCGCGAGCCCCGATATTCTCCCTCGCGCGAGCCCCGATATTCTCCCGCGCGCGAGACTACTAAACAACGTACGGCAAGGTCGCCATTGCCTCATTCCCCTCCCCGCAAGCGCATACCACCGTGCATTGTGGGTAAGGGAAACTTCCAGAGGGGTCCAGGATCCCAAAGCTATTTCAGGCAAACCCACCAATGGTAGTAACTCCTCTTAGGGATCCTTCAATCCCTTTCCCTTCAAAGGGTACATCTGACAACACGTCTGTCAGGAAACAGCCCTGGTGCGGTGCCCTGATCAGAGCCGTAGCTTAGGCTTTCAAGCCCGTCCTATCTGAATTGGGACACAGAACCATGGCTTCTTCTACCCCTTTGAAGAGGAAGAGAGGAGTTCCAGACGCGGTCACTTCCCCAAGGGCGAAACTGACTCTACGCTGACCTTCGAGGCAGGTTCCTTCTTTTCCTCAGACTGACTCTCCTTCCCTTTCGAACGAAGATTTCCCGTCCCCAAGGGAATTACGCGAAGAGAGACTTTCCCCCATTGCACCAATGGGGGAAACCTCTCTTCGCGCCGAGGGGTCTACTCAGTCGGGGATTGAAAGGAACATGCCACCCTCATCAATGTTGGAGTCCTATATCCTTCCCAGGAAGGAATCTGAGGACTCCAAAACATTGCCGAAGTCCTCTACTAGGACTAGGATGGAGCTAGCTAGCCACTCAGGGAATGTCTGAGAGTCTCCGAGACTCTCCCCAAGAAGAGCCTTTGGGGATAGAAGGAGACTTCGTTGTAAGTCCTACAGCAGGAGGAGACCAGCAAGAGTCAGAACATGCATTTTGGCAAGTTCTGACACCAATGAGGGCTCTCAACGGGTTTTCCAACCCAGAGATCCCTCCTCGAGAAGGCAGGGACATGGTCTTGGACTGTGTCTTTGGTACTCAGAAACCTTCTAAGACCATACAGCCCTGCCCTGGTCTCAGGGGGTTAAGAGTACCAGGGACAAGATCTCACAACAGCTCTCCGAGATGTCCTCCTCCAACCGTTCCGGTGCCACCAACAAGATCCTCCCACCTCCTCGCGTACAGCAGAGGAGGTACTTCGAGATCCTGGAGGATCCTTGTTTAGCTCTTCCTCTTCACCACTCGCTGGAAGAGCTAACCAGGGGAGTCCCTCTTGAGAGACTCTCCAACTGGCAGGTCTCATTCTCGGCAGCCGAGATCCTCAACCAGGAGAAAGTTGCGAAGTGTGCTATGTAAGCCACTTCGTGGCTCGATATCTGGTTAGGGACCTTAGGTATCCTGATACGTTCTGGGACTTCTCTAAGGAACGTACCAGGAAAGCTATGGAAACCTTCCTTCTCTCAGGTACTCGCACGATCGAGTTTCTGGCCCACCAAGTCTCGAAGTTGTAGGCAAATACCATCCTGAAACGTTGGGATGGAGTAGCTGAGAGATTCCATCAGAAGGTCCCTAGCGCCGAGATCAATAGGCTCAGACATTCCACACTAGAGGGATCCGTCTTGTTCGAGCCTAAGGATGTGGAACATGCCGCGGAGAGGTGGAGGAAGTCTCATCAAGACTACCTCCTTCATAGGGCTTTAACATCCAAGCTCTATAAGCCTCCAGCACCACAGCAGTCCCGTCCAGTCAAGACCACTACGACGACAACAGCAGCGAAGATCTTGGTGTCTAAGGCCTTTCCTGTCAAAGAAAGGAAAGGCAAAAAGTCCTCCAGGGGAGGCAAGAATCCTAGAGGGAGCAGCTGAGGCCACAAACGCTAGGATAGGCAGTCTCCCTGCATTTCCACCAGTGGGGAGATGCCTACAAAGTTGCTCAAACAGGTGGAAGCAACTCGGGGCCGATTCCTGGACAATCTCCGTGATCATTCTAGGATATCGCATCCCGTTCATAACATCTCTACTTCCCCTGACGACAAATCCAGTGTCAATGAACTCTCTGGCCATGGGATCGGCAAGGGGGCAAGCCCTTCGGGCAGAAGTCCAGACCCTGTTGAAGAAGGGCGCTCTCCAAGAGGTCCTCGACGGATCCCCAGGCTTCTTCAGTTGACTCTTTCTTGTAAAGAAGGCGTCTGGAGGTTGGAGACCAGTCATCGACCTCTCAGCTCTGAACAAATTTGTCAAACAAACTCCATTCAGCATGGAGACGGCGGACACGGTCAGGCTAGCAGTAAGACCGCAAGACTTCATGTGCACACTGGACCTAAAGGACGCTTACTTCCAGATCCCAGTCCATCTGTCTTCAAGGAAGTACTTAAGATTCAGCCTAGACAACAGAAAGTACCAGTACCAGTATCATCTTGGGCATACAGGATTGGCATCCGTCTCCTCCGTTATCTGGACGACTGGTTAATCCTAGCAGACTCAGTGTCAACCCTTCTTCAACACTGAGGAGACAAACTTCTGAGACTTTTCCAAGATCTGGGGATCATGGTAAATCTCGAGAAGTCTTCACTGCTTCCCACTCAAAGACTGGTATACCTAGGCATGATTATAGACACCACTCTCCTCAAAGCCTTCCCATCAGACGACAGGATAGCAAGGCTGAGGAAGGTCGCAAGACCTTTTCTCAGACGAGAAGAACTAACAGCCCAATCGGGGTTACGTCTCCTCGGTCACCTTTCATCGCTGGCACGTTTAGTTCCCAATGGTCGCCTCAGGATGAGATCCCTCTAGTGGCGACTCAAGTCCCGGTGGAATCAAGCGTATGACTCCCCGGACTTCTAGATCCCCATTGGACCTGCGGAACTGACAGATCTCCAGTGATGGGTGGCAGACGAGAACCTACGAAAAGGAGTGGATCTTCTCATCCTCCCCCTTGACTTGATGCTGTTTTCGGACGCTTCAAAAAAAGGGTGGGGGCCCCACGTGCTGCACCACACGACCTCAGGCCTCTGGTCAGAATCAGAAATGTACCTCCGCATAAATCTCCAAGAGATGAAGGCCGTCTTTCTAGCCCTTCAACAGTTCCAACAGTACCTGGCAAGTCACTCTATGGTGGTGATGAGCGACAACACCACAGTAGTGGCCTATATCAACAAAGAAGGAGGTACTTTTCGCAGCAACTATCCCATCTAGCAGTAGATATACTGAGATGGGCCAAAATCCACTCGATACCACTATCGGCACGCTTCATTAATGGCAAGAGGAATGTGCTTGCCAACAACCTGAGCAGAGCATCTCAGATAGTGAGTACCGAGTGGTCTTTGGATCATCTAGTAGCCAACAAAGTCCTTACTTTGTGGGGTTCTCCGACTGTGGACCTCTTCGCAACGGCCCTGAACTTCAGGCTCCCGCTGTACTGTTCCCCAGTCCCAGACCCCAAGGCTCTCTGGCAAGATGCTTTCCAACAACGGTGGGACAACATCGTCGTTTACACCTTTCTCCCGTTCTGTCTGATGAGGAGAGTACGCAACAAGACCAGAACATTGGTCAATCTTTCAATGACCCTCATAGCTCCGTTATGGCATCATGCAGAATGGTTCCCGAACCTTCTGCAACCCCTAACGGAGCCGCTAAGAGAACTCCCTCCATGACACAATCTACTCAAACAACCACATGACAACATCTTCCACAAAGCCGTAGGTCCACTACGGCTTCACGCCTGGAGACTATCCAGCATCTCCTCTCTGAGAGAGGATTTTCGCAACAAGTTGCGATCAGGATGTCTGGACACCTGCGAAAGTCTTCAGCAGCAGTCTACCAGGCAAAGTGGAAAGTCTTCTGTGGTTGGTGTCGTGGAAGGGGTATCTCTCCACTCGATGCCACTATTCTAATAGCAGAGTTCTTCGTGTATTTGCGTGAAGAAATGCGCCTATCAGTCTCAGCAGTGAAAGGCTATCGCTCAGCCTTAAGTCTCGCCTTCAGGCTGAAAGGAACCGACATTTCCTCATCGCTAGAACTTTCTGTACTCATACGTAGTTATGAACTTACCTGCTCTCAGTCGGAAGTGAGACCTCCCCCATGGAACGTGGTTCGAGTTCGCAGGTCTCTTAGGAGACCTCCCTATGAACCATTACGCCAGGCATCAGATCACCACCTAACCTGGAAGACGGTGTTTCTGCTAGCTTTGGCCTCGGCCAAGCGAGTCAGCGAACTTCATGGTCTCTCGTATGACATTGCCCATTCAAAGGGGTGGGGAGAGGTAACGTTCAGCTTCGTCCCTGAGTTTATTGCTAAGACTCAGAATCCAGGAGTAGCGGATCCTCGATTCGACTCCTTCCGGATTTCTAGTCTCCGTACTGTAACAGATGACCCAGACCATCTCTTACTATGCCCAGTAAGGAGCTTGAGGCTGTACCTCAAAAGAACAACTGCAGCCCGTCCTCGTGTGCCAGCACTATTCGTCAGCACAGGAAGGACTAAGAGGAGGGTCACCAAGAACACCATGTCTGCGTGGATTCGCAGGGTCATTGACCTGGCCATGAATCCAGTCACTCCGTCACGTTGCCCCAGAGCACATGATATCAGGGGCATAGCTACGTCCCTGGCCTTCAAAAGAAATTTTTCAGTGACGCATGTTCTTCAAGCTGAGGTGTGGAAACGTCAAACCACGTTCACCTCCCACTACCTGCAAGACGTGACCCACAGGAGATTCAATACGTTCTCTATCGGTCCTGTGGTGGCTGCACAACAGCTGGTTTAAAACCTCAAGCTCCTTATTGGACAAGTAGCAGAAGGTTGAGGGCATTGTTAACCGGTTTTAGTCTGCATGAATGAAAAGGTTTGACTGGCCCTTATTCTTTTTTTCATCATCTCCTCTCTTGGGAAAAGCAGCATCCTGGGTTCTATGCATAGCTGACCTTAAACCACTGCAGGTATACCATGCTCCCTTGTGTTCCTAGTATTAAGATTAATACTGTTATGTCCCAATACCCTGACGAGGTGGTATTGGGAAAGTCCTAGTCTATAAGTTTCCATCTAAAGAACTTCAGAACAACTTTTTAGGATGAGTGACACTTCGTCGTACCTCCACACACACAGCTTGTGTTGGCCGCAGACCTTGCGTAGCAAGGTTTTAGCGAGGTGCAGGGACTCCTAATTTCTTGGGTGCTTACACACTCAAATAAGGAGTCCCCGGGCAAAGCCAAAAGCCAGACTGGCTGGGACTTCCACCCATCCTAATGGGTGAGTCACCCCTATTAAATAGCATGGTTTGTATTCCAGTTACGGAACAAATGACAAATTCGTAGATAATTTGTATTTTTTCTAACTATACAAACCTTGGCTATTTAACCAAACTTGCCTGCCAGCCCTATCCCCTTGAAGTCCTACCTCCAAGCAAAGTGAGCTCAAGCACAGGTGTGTGAGAGGGGGAGTGTAACAAGCTACCCTCCCCTACCCCTGCTAACTAGCGGTGTGGGTAGTAAACCCTCGTTAAAAATTAATGGCTCGTCATTTCAGCTACGCCGAAAGTAATACCCCTATTAAATAGCTAAGGTTTGTATAGTTAGGAAAAATACAATTGTTCCGTAACCGAAATACAAACCACGCTATTTACAGAGGGTTACCTTTTAGCGCAGCTGAAATGGCGAGCCATTAGAATTTAACGAGGGTGTATTACCCCCGCGCTAGTTAGCGGGTGGGTAGGGGAGTGGTAGCTAGCTACCCCCCCCCCCCCCCTCACACACAGATGAATGCTCACCTTCACTTTTGGCTCGGACTGTGACAGACGTCTCTGTCTTGGTCCTCTCTTGGCAGCCATTGTTTGTTTTGTCTTTACTTAATCGCTTACTTTTCTTTTACTCAATATATATGTAATCATGTTTGTATATATATTTGAGTATAGAAATCAGTAAGTTTCCTTTTCAGAGTTGTGTGTGTAGTGTACGATATCTACGTGGAGTCCTCGGCAGTTAGGCCACCACGGCGTAATTTTATGGGTGGCGATCGAGTTTGACTTATGTCTTTCTCTCTCTTTCTCTCTTGAGGTCGTTCACCCTTTTACTACGTGTTACTACGCCCTTGTAGCTTCCTTTCCGTGTGGGGCGGTTGCTACGCCGTACGTTTGTCTCAATTAGTTTATGAATCTAATTGTAGTTGTTTTTTTCAGCTTGTAGAACGATTCCTTTCGGGGTTTTCGTTCTTTCTTTAGTGTTCATTCATTTTTAAATTACATAATTACATAGTTACATAATTATAATTGTTATAATTCTGTTTTGGTTACAGCTCTCCTTCCGTGAGTGTAAGTGGTTGTGAGGGCACGTGCCTGTTGTGTAATTCTTGTTTCCTTTCCCTCGGGATTCCTCTTCGGAGCCTTCCCGGGGGAATGAATGTGTACTAATGTTATTTGTTTTATTTTTTTACAGTTACCGATCTAGTTCGTTTCTGTAATATGGCAACAGTGTGAGCTGTCTTGTTGAGTCCTGGGGATTCGGCTGTTGCTGCCTCCCCCCTTGTATTTTCGTCAGGGGCGTGTCTCCTTCTACTGGAAGTACTCCCGTGACGACGGACAGCTCTCCAGTTCATTTTAGAACTCTCAGGAGGCTTGCCTCCTTGGGCGGGTAACTTTCCTTCCGAGGGAAGTTTTTCCTGTCCAGGCTTGAGTTTTTCCCCTTTTGGGGGGTTCTTTTCTTGCCTTTTTTTCGTGCGACTATGCTCTTGGTGCTGAGCGGTCACACCTGCAGTTTCGCTCAAGGGGCTGGGCAACTGCAGGAGCTCCTCTTCGGAGGATTGCTCCTTTTAGGTCACTGGCTGACCAGTCTCTTCTACGAAGTGTTTCTCTTTCGTTCGCGAGCGAGTACACTCATAGAGACTCCTCTTTGGAGGATTCTTCTGTTGCTGTTGGCCTCCCTCGCCGTAAGGCCCACCGTCCGCCTCGTCGTAAGGGCCTCTCATCTCCCTATAAGGGTGCTTCAGGCGCCTTTTTGAATCTCCGTTTGCAGCCTACAACTCCTTTTTCTTGATCTTCCGCCTTGGTGCAGATGGACAGCAGTCTGATCTCGTCTTCCGACGGGCAACGGTCTTCCCGATGGACAACGGTCTTCCCGACGGACAGCGGTCTTCCGACGGACATCAGTCTCCCGGCGGACAACGATCCCTTCGGGGCAAAGGGTTGCCTCCCACGGGGGTTCTTCCCTTGCGTGTCAGGGTTCCCCTGCGCGCCCTTCTGCTGTGTTCTCTCCTGCTCCTGCTCAGTGTTAGCTCACAGGCGCTCTCCTGCTCATCAGCGCTCTCCTGTTCGTCAGCGCTTTCATGATGATCATCCCTGCTGTTCCTGTTGGTTCCTGTTACACGCCCACGTTCGCCCTCGCGATCTAGAACTTCGGTTCAGGTCGGGGTCAAGGACTCTTCTTCTATGCGCAGGCTTCCACGCGTAGCCTTCTGCTCGTCAGCGATCATCAGTTCGCCAGCGATCACCTGTCTCTCGGCGATCTCCGGATCGCCCGCGTGTGTTACAGCCGGCACGCCAACGTTCTCCAACACTTCTGAAGGAACATGGTTTGCCAGCTACTAGCTCACCTGCGCATGCTGCTCACCATCGCGCGATCACCTACCTGTGGATGCTGCTCGCCATCGCGCGACCCTCAACTGCGGATGCTGCTTGCCATCGCGCGGCCCTCAACTGCGGATGCTGATTGCCATCGCGCGGCCCTCAACTGCGGATGCTGATCGCCATCGCGCGACCCTCAACTGCGGATGCTGCTTGCCATCGCGCGGCCCTCAACTGCGGATGCTGATTGCCATCGCGCGGCCCTCAACTGCGGATGCTGATCGCCATCGCGCGACCCTCAACTGCGGATGCTGATCGCCATCGCGCGACCCTCAACTGCGGATGCTGATCGCCATCGCGCGACCCTCAACTGCGGATGCTGATCGCCATCGCGCGACCCTCAACTCCGGATGCTGATCGCCATCGCGCGACCCTCAACTGCGGATGCTGATCGCCATCGCGCGACCCTCAACTGCGGATGCTGATCGCCATCGCGCGACCGCCCAGCTGCGGATGCTGATCGCCATCGCGCGACCGCCCAGCTGCGGATGCTGATCGCCATCGCGCGACCGCCCAGCTGCGGATGCTGATCGCCATCGCGCGACCGCCCACCTGCGGATGCTGATCGCCATCGCGCGACCCTGCGCATCCTGATCACCATCGCGCGATCGCCTACCCTGCGGATGCTGCTCGCCATCGCGCGACCCTCAACTGCGGATGCGGCTCGCCATCGCGCGATCGCCCACCTGCGCATGCTGATCGCCATCGCAAGACCCTGGCATGCTGATCACCATCGCGCGACCTAACGCGCCATCGCCAACCTGCGCGTTAGCGCTCACCAGCTCACCACCGATCGCCTGTTGAACCATATCGCCAGCGGTCTTCCTCGCCCACGCGGCAGCGCGTTTCCTCGCCATCGCGCTAGTGCTTGCGTTCGCCGCCTCGGACTCGCGCTCATTCCCCTGTCCACCCTCACGACCGCGCGCCCGCTCGCCCGCGCGACCACTCGCCTGCGCGACCGCTCGCCTGCGCGACCGCTCGCCCGCGCAACCGTTCGCCTGCGCGACCGCTTGCCTGTGCGCCCGCACGATCATTCGCCTGCGCGCCCACACGCCCACGTGCCTGCACGTCTACGCTCATGCGCGTCCGCGCCCATGCTCTCCAATGTTCGCCCGCTCGCGAACCAACGGTTTTCCATTGCGCGGACGGATGGTGTTCCGTCGCGCGAACCGACGGTGTTCCGTCGCACGAACCGACGGTGTTCCGTCGCTCGAACCTACAGTGTTTCTTCGCACAAACATCGGCTTATTTCTTGCAGTATCCATTGCTCGTCTATGGGTTATCGCTCGCCGACCACCAGCTCTCGCCCTTCCTACCACGCTCGCCCTCCTTCTGCGCTCCTTCGCTCACTTTCGTTTGCGTTCCTGCGTTACCGCGCATGGGCGCTTCCACGTTCGCCCACGCGCAAATCTTTGAATTACCAGCGCGCGAGCTCCAGGGCGATTGAGACCACGATTCCCAATGGGGTTTTCGCAGCATGGCCAGCCTGGCAAGTTCTTCTGGAGCGTATTTCCAGAACACGGCCTCACCCCGTAAACGCAGAGCATGGCACTTGCAAGAATAGGAGAAACTTAAGGGAGATCTGAGCAACACTCCTCTTTCCTGAACCTGGGTTAGCCCTTCCCCGTCATTCCCTGGAAGGTTTTTTGGCGGGGGGGGGGGGGGGGCTTTCCGTTCGAGATTTCTCCATCGGACAAGGGGTGACTGTTTACCCCTTCCTCTGGGAGCTTACCAGGTCCTTTCCCTCCTCGGTTACGGCCCGAGGTTTGGTTCAAGGAAGCTACAGGAAGTTCATGGGTACTTTCCTCCTCTCGAGCTCAGGCACCTTGGCCTTTCGTCGTTAAGTATCTAACTTGCGGACAAGCTCGATGTTGTACCATCTGGACGCGCTGACTGAGGGCTTCCTTCGGGTGTCTCATCTGTGGAGGTCGTTGACCTCAGACACCCTTCCATCCTTGAGAAGAGTTTGTTTGTGCCCAAGGACAGAGACTTAGACAGCGGCTGTGCGGAGGAAATCGACTTCCGTTTTCACTCCTCCAAGGCGCTTTCTTCCAGACTCTGCAGGGCTCCAGCGCCCTTTTCTTTCAACCACGTCGGCCTAAGTTATCGGCTACGACAACTGGGACAAGGTGTCCAATTGCAGTTTCCTCCTGTCAGGAACAGATGGCACGGGAGACTCCCCCGGGGGAGCATAGTCCTAAAAGGAGTTCACGAACTCTAGGATTGCAGGTTTTTCGCTGGGAGGATGCTTAAGGTTACTCATCCGAATGACAGCTTCCCGATGCCCATTCCCGCACAATCTCTGTGATCAGCCAAGGATATCGCGCCTGCCGTCTCTGTCAGCGAATTCAGTGTCTCTGAACCTCTATGCCATAGCGTCAGCAAGAGTTGCCCGGTTGGGCAGAATGATCCATACCTTAGGCGAAGGTCTTCCTTAGGATCATCGACGGCTTCACCCCCGGCCTCCTCAGTCGATCCTTTCTTGTAAGGAAGGATCTGAGAGGGGATGTCCGTAGTCGACCTCTCAGCCCTGATCAAGTTTGTCGAACAAACTTCGGCCAGCGTAGACCAGCAGAATCGATCAGACTGGTAACGAGGCGACAGGACTCCTTAAACCCTGGATCGGAAGGACGGGTACTTTCAGTTTCCATTCCATCCATCTTCCAGGGTGCTCGTCGAATTCAGCCTAGACTGCAAGTATTCCTGCTTATGATGCAGTGTGGCTATCCCGCCGTGGCATAACAGGTTTGTTTCCCCAGAGAACTCTCCCTGCCTTCCTCTTGGCCGCCTAGGGTGCAGGCTTCCGCCTCCTCTGCTGTTTGGAGGGCTGGTCAACTCCGGTAGGCTTGGGTTCGACCTTCTTCAGCGCCGGGATAAGCTTCCGGATGCTTACCATGAGTGTGGGCTCATGGTATTTTGCTTGGAGCCTTCTCTTCCTCTGCCTCAACATCTGGCCATGATATTGAGTCAACGGCCTTACCACGTTGGAAACCCCGCTTCTCGTCCGTCCAGCGAGGTTAAGCAACGTCGGTTCTGGTCGGTACTTGGATGGGTGACCACCTGGGGACGCCAGATTCTGTCACCACATCCTCCGAGCCTTCCTTTCAGTTGACTGTGGCAAGACTGAGGAGAGTCGCAGTACCTGTTCTCAGTCAAGCAGAGCTTTCAGCCCTACCTTGGAACGTTTCCTAGTTCTCCTTTCCTCATTGACCCGTCTATAGTCCGAACGGTCGCCTCAGGATAAGTTCCATGTGGGGCGGTCCAAGTTCCGGTGGCTTCAGGCAATGTTTAACCGGACTTCCTGGCCCCTATGGGACCAGCGGAACTATTAGACCTGCAATGGGTGTTGACCTATGGAGCCTCTTGATGGTAGTGGATATTCTCGTCCTTTCCCCACATTCTTGATGCTGTTCTCGGACTCGTCAAAGGAAAGGGGGGGGGGGCATGTTCCGGTCCAGGCCTATGGTCAAGACCTGAAGGATACCTCCATCATTCAGGCAGGCTTAGGGGCCTTAGTCTGGCCCCTCTACAGATCCTACAGCTCCTGCCGAGTCGCCCCGTGCGCGTCGACTTCATGATTCTGGCGTATTCTAACCAGCAGGGGACGCATTTTCACACCTTCACATCTTGCAGTAGAGATACCGGGATGATTGAGATTCTCTCAATACCACCATCGGCTCTCTCATTCCAGGCAGGGGAATGTTCTCTCCGACTATCCGAGCAGAGTCTCGTAGAGAGAGTGTACCTGGGGGTCTTTGACCTTGGGTAACCAGCAAGTACTGGTCTGGGGGACCTGATCGCGACAGCTTGGAACCTCAAGCTTCCGCTGTTCTTCCCCCCAGTCTCAGACCCCGAGACTGGCAAGATGCATTCCGGTGATGGTGGGACACCTTCGACGCCTGCGTCTTCCCTCCTTTTTGTCTGTGGACAATGGGTCTCAACAAGACCAGGTTGTCTGTCAACCTTTCAATGGGAGAGCTCCACTGGGACTATGCGCAGAACGGTTTCTGGACCCTCTGCTTCCCCTGACGGAACTCCCGGGAGAGCTTCTCCCACGGCGCAGACTACTCAAGCAACCACACTGCGACATCTCTCCCGAACCGGGGCGTCGCTTCGGCTTCATGCCTGGAGACACTACGCCTCCTCCTCAAGAAGAGACAACCCGCTACAGTCGCGGTACGGAAGTCGCGTCATCTGCGATAGTCATCCACAGGGGTCTTCCAGGCAAAGTGAAGAGTCTAAGATGGTTGGTGCCGTGGGAGATATACCTCTTCCCTTGAGGCCTCTTCTCCAGCAATAACGGTCTTATTGCCTTTCGGCGGGAGGAAACTCCTTTCCGCTCTCGGCAATGAAGCCTGTCGCTCAGCCTTTCCCTGACCTTCAGGCTTAAAGGAATAACTTTTTCCTGCCCGCTGGATCTATCCTCGCTCATGCGAAGCTACGATCGTCCCTGCCCTAGTCGGAGGAAGACCTCCAACTTGGAGCATGGCTCGGACTTTTAGTCCTTTAAGAGATCTTCTCAAGACCCTTTACGACAGGCCTCGGATTGTATTCCGCCTTGGGTCTCCTGCTCACTCTGGCCACGGCCAGTGTGTAAGCAATCTTCTTGGTCTCTTACAACTCCCCCCTTTCTAAGGAAGAGGGGAAGGCAACATTCAGGTTCGCTCCTGAGTTGTTGGCTAGACTCAGAATCTGGGGGTCCCGGCCCTTCGGTCCAATCAATTCAAGATTTTGAGTCTCCATTCTGTATCTGATGTCCCAAGACCTTCTCTTTCTTGCCAGTAAAGGAATCGAGAGGTTAGCGCTGGGAACAGCTGCAGTTTGTCCTCAGTTGCAGCCGATTTGGGAGCACAAGGAGGACACGGGGGAGAGTCACCAGTATACCTCTTCAGCCCGGACTCAAGGACATTCATCTCGACCTGTGTCCAGACACTCCCCCGTCACGTCGCCCTACAGCACGATGTTGGATACATCGCAACGTCCCTCGCCTTCGAGTAATACTACTCTGTGACGCAGGTGCTACAAGCTGGAGTCTGGAAGCGTCTAATGACCTTCGCAGCCCGCTTCCTGCAGGGCGTGACCCACAGGAGTCTCGATACGTTTTCTATCGCTCTGTGGTGGCTACACAACAGCTGGTCTAACCTCAGGCTCCTTTTTGGACTGGTAGCAGAAGGTTGAGGGCATTGTTATCAGGTTTTAGTCTGCATGAACGAAAGAAGTATGTCTGGCTCTTATTTCTTTCTTCATCATCCCCTCTACGGGGAGGCAGCATCCTGGTCTCTGCATAGCTGACCTCGAACCTCTGCAGGTAAACCATGCTTCCTTGTGTTCCGAGTATTGAGTCAATACTGTCGCGTCCCCCCATACCCTGATGAGGTGGTATTGGGAACGTCCTAACCCAGAGTTCCTTCTGGAACTCCAGGTCAACTGCCTAGGACGGGTCACACTTCTTCCTTCACACACAAGCTTACGTAGGCCACATGGTTCCTTGCGGAGCAAGGAACTTGTGAGGTGCAGGGACTCCTTTTCTCGAGTGCGACTCACTCGGATTCTGAGTCCCCGGGTAAAGCCAAAGCCAGTATGGCTGGGGACTTTCCACCCTACCTAAGGGGTAAGTCACCCTCTGTAAATAGCGTGGTTTGTATTTCGGTTACGGAACAAATGACAAATTCGAAGATAATTTGTACTTTTCCTAACCATACAAACCTTAGCTATTTACACATATTTGCCCGCCAGCCCTGTCCCCCAAGACAAGTCCTACCTCTAAGTGAAAGTGAGCATTCATCTGTGTGTGAGGGGGGGGGAGGGGTAGCTAGCTACCACTCCCCTCCCCCCCCCCCCCCCCCCCGCTAACTAGCGCGGGGGTAATACACCCTCGTTAAATTCTAATGGCTCGCCATTTCAGCTGCGCTAAAAGGTAACCCTCTGTAAATAGCTAAGGTTTGTATGGTTAGGAAAAATACAAATTATCTTCGAATTTGTCATATTATATACGAATTTATCATGTTGTTGAAGCTCAGCATCCCTTTCGAGAAGTTTATTAGTAGTTGAAAATTTTCACAGTTTATAAGTGGAATAGTGTGAAAATTGGGATCTGTTGGAATTGCTTGATCAGCCATATTCTCAATTGGTGTTCATCCAATGGAGCTCTTATTGTAATTGCTGTGTATCAGTTGACAAGTTGTTAGGTTTAGAATATGTTATAAAGGCTATTTTTATATTTATTCTTTTTTCTTCTTGTCAGTCCCCATTGTTTAAATGTTTTACTATAGTTATTTATTCATTTCTGATTTTCTTTTTTGTTTCTAATTAATTATTCTTTATTAATCAGACTCCAATCAGCATCAATGACCATTAATTTTATGATGTCAGATAATTAACAATCATTCATTCGTTCATTTTGTTATTTTTTTACAGCATCAGACTTATCATGATAAGAGGGATTGACTGTGTCGGTGACAGTTGTGATGGGACCCTCCTTGACCTGATGTTCTCATCGTTAGTTCTCCTTTTAGGCCTAGATGCCTTGACAACTTCTTCAAATGTAGAGAGATTGAAGAGAGATCTAAGGGTAAGTGTTACTACAAGGGGATTGTACTGTATGCAGTAAATTTATTTGCATAATTTATTTTAGCATTCAATAGGTTGTAAATCTAAAATTATATTTAGGCAGGATACATGAAAAACAGTGGAGTACATGTGCTGTACTGTACACATAAGCCTTTCACCTCAGAAAGTTACCAACAAGTCATGTTGATTACTTTTGAACTAGGAAGTCAAAATGATTGTACCTCTAAGTGGAAGTTTTATCAACATAATTAAATAGAAGTGTTCTATCTTATTTGGTTAAAAAACTAAGCCTGGTTCTGTGGCAACTATAGACATGTTCATTTGGTGAAACAGGAGACTTATCATCTTTGGAAAAGGAGTATATACTGTATATCTCATTTGACTATAATCAATTATGCCCAACTAACAGCTTTAGTCCAGAGAGTGTAAGTTTTATATTGTAGTAAATGTAATTTGACCAGAAATTGGTATGCAAAGAACATCTATAAAAAATGTGAAGCCTTGTCTCTCTTGAGGAAGATATTTTATTCTTTTATTCTCGAGTGATAGCTGAGAAGACTTACGAACCAGTCTGCAAAGGGAAAGAAAGAAACTGGCAACTTAAACCCATGACACCTTACAATAATGAATTTTGCCCAACTTCCTGACATGATAGTGACCAAATAGTATGCAATTTGAATTTTACTATGATGTGAATGTGATGGAAATAAACCTACACACACAATGTGCTCCCTCATATATCACCTAAGAGGTCCTGGGTTCAACCCTATGTCATACAGATATTTTCCTATATTTTGCTTGTTGATGTGAGTGTTTATTTCCAAGGTAATATTAGAAGTGGTAATAATAATAATAATGATGAAGTAATGGATTTAATTAATATTGAAATGTGAATGATTACTTACTGTACATCAAATGTTTAAAAGCTATCACCTTTTGTTTAGATTTATGATCTTTCCATTTTGATCAGTACTGGATACACCAGTTTAAATGCATAATTTGAAAGTAAAGAATGAAGTAAGGGAATTCTTGCTGTATCTTTCCAAGAGGATTAGCTGATAAAAGGTACACAAAATTTTATCTAAGCTTGTGGTTTGTGCATTGCTTTTCTCAAAGCTTGTTATTAATTTTTTCAGCCATGTTATCCTGTACTAGATGAACTTTTATCAAGATCTATAGGCGAAGATCAAGGCTTTTCACATCTAACTGGTTGTGCAGAGTGTCTTCTACCTTCAGAACAGCATACTTTACAAGTAAGAGTTTAATTGTAATTTCAGCAGCATTCTTGAGTTACCGTAAAGTAGAACACCAAATCACATTGCTAGGCTCTTAAGTACGTAAGATTAATTTTATACTGTACTGTATATTAATTTTTGGGCTCAAGCCATGTCATCCTGATGGAAGGTTCCTATTGGTAGCTTTCTAAGGGATATTTGGCTACAGTGATATTCCTAGAGAATTGACCTTTAGGTCTCCAGAATTCTAACTCCTGGCGCGAATATCCTTAAAATTTCTCTTAAGGATATCACATAAAATCAGGGGACGTATATCTTGATACGACACATAGCAATCTTCACCCCGAATAGCGTTTTCGTTTCGAGGGGGAAGAGTGACGAAAATAGAAGGGGAGCCGTTATCAAGGTTAACTTTCCTCCCGTACTATTACAAGGCTCCAAGATGGTGCTCATTCCTATTTCAGTAGCAGTTGCGCACGGTGGTTTTTTCTCTGTTACCTAATGTTTTGATCGTTATTGAGAGGAATTATCATGCAATCTCCAGCTGCTTCTGCCTCTGGAAAGTTGAGTATTTATTCTTTACAGTGTATAATTTTTAGCTCCTGCTTCACTGTAAAATTAGTTTAGTTTAATGTGTTTTGGAGCTTGGCCGATCACCGGAGGCGCCATGGACGCTGTCGTTTGTTATGCGTGTGTTATTTAGTTAGCAGAACGACTTTCCCGGTTGCATTAGCATTAATAAATTATGAAAGCTATTTAGGCACAATTATACTAGTGAAGATATATTTATGCATACAAATTTCCCCTTCCTTATATCGATTGTATACGTTAGAGTTTCGGCGATTTAGGTAACCGAGATCTCGCCCCGCGCTAGCCTACCTAGCCTATGCGCTTTAGTATACGTTCATACATTATCCCTGGTTACCCTCGTGTATTGTTTTATCAATTCAACAGGAGATACTATATCTCCTAGAATTATTTATATAACTCGATACTTGTCTCCTGTGGAGATTTAAGGGTAATCTCTCTTTCCCTCTGAGTGCCGCCATAGGCGACAACCCTATCTTAGTCTTGCCATAGAGTAGTGCACTCAGGCTTGACTAGGCTAGTGTTTTCTGTCTCCCACCCTTGCCGGTGAGTATCCCAGTTTGGGTTTTCGTCAGAACCTCAGAGTATTCAGTCTTTCTGCCGGCGGCTGAGCAGCAGGGCGAGTAATCACTCCTCTGCCGGCTTTGAGCTGACGGCATAGGAGGCTAAGCCTCCCTAGGCCCCCAAAAGTGGTAGTATGATGCCGCCACCTTCTCTCCTGCAGTCTAGAAGACTAGTCCTGTTTTGGCAGACCCTAGGCTGAAGAATAGATATTCTTCTGCCGCCGAGGATGGCGCCGATACTGAAATAAAGTTTCACCCTTGTGTGGAAGTGGCGGCAACCCTGCCCCTTCTTCTACACTTGATACAGGACCCATTTCCCTGTCCCTCTCTGTCCTTTGGCGATGGCCTAGCTATCGCAATCCTGTGGCCGTCGTCCTACAATCTCACCGCTTGCCGGGTAGATTGTGGTGCCGGCCGGGCTCCTTACATAAGCAGCTGTATAGTCACTCAGTCTTTCCCTTATGGACGCAAGGCTCCGGGAAAGGTTGTGCCGGCTGTGACAGCTGCCGGTGGGAGACCCCTCTGCTGTTGAGTGTTCTTTAGTCCTTCCTTGGACTGCCATCCACTTTCCTGAAACCGGCAGTGACCAGCAACGGATCTTGTGGCTGAATGGAAGCTTGAATGATGCATTCTCCCCTTAGATTTGAGCCCTCATTATGGAGGAAGGCAGTAAGGTTATGTACTTACACCCTTATTTATTGTAAATATACATTTTAATAAGGCAGCCCTTCTCTCCATGCTTTCTCTCTCTCTCTCAGCTAGTGCTGCTAGGCACTATCCCAGCCGGCAGCATGTCGGGTGGCCCTGTGCCGTCAGGTACCGCCAGCTGGACCAGTGCCGTCAGGTATTACCCAGCTGGCGACATGCTGGCCAGACTGTACCACCACGTGCTAGCCTAGACGGGAAGATGCCAGCTGAACTGCAGTATATGATTATACAGTAGCCAATATATTTGCAGTATAGTATATACTGCAGACAGAAAACTATAGTATATATTATACAATAGTTATTTTCCAACATACCTTGGGTATCCTTGCACAGTCTGTTGTTGAGACCAATCCTATATTGAAAGAAAAGAATTCCTTCAATACACTGATTAGTAATCAGTTAATACTTACCCCACAATATTAAACAAATTAAGAAGGGTCAGTGGTAGTATACACTTATTCTATCCCTAGAAGTTAGAACCCTTCTCTTTTGAGTTTGCCCTGATAAAGCAAACTCTATTACCTTAATATTGGGGGAGGTCACAGCAATTGGCTGGACAGGAGACACAAGTATGTGTCCGTTCCTATTTCCCTTCTAGCTTACTATCCTAAGCTATAATGGTTAAAATATTAATATTAATGTTTTGCATAAGATGTTTATCATGTGAGATAAACAACCACATACTCATTTAATTTTCCTTTCTTTACAGGAGAAACCACGGATGAAATGCGACGTCATCTTTTGCAACCATAGGAGTAGGGACTTCTATGGTCACAAATCGTGCAGGTCTCATACCCCCTGCACCATCACTACCCTAACCCTACGGTACTGGGACCCCCAAGACTGCAACATCTGCCGGACCTTGGTGACTAAAGGTTTCGACGACCCCGTATCAATGGAGTCGAGGGATGCAGCACGAGAAAAGCTGCGCAAGTGGGTACGAGGGTTCCAGGGGAACTCTCCCGGACTGTACCTACCTAATGACAGGATGTGAAGTTTGCTGTTCCCGAAAGCGGGTAGTGAAGCTGTCGTGCCCCAAGCACGACCCGGACCTCCGTGCGTCCAGATTGCCATCGAGACGGATGTCAGTGAGGCGTTACAAGGCATGGACATCCACCAGGAGGAAAGGATGTCTGAAGTGTCCATGGATACTGAAAAGGATCTACTGAAGGACGATCCCGAGGAGGAGTCTACTCTGCCTCCGGAAGAAGAAGAAGTGTTTGAGTTGGAGTCCCTTCCGTCTGTGCCGGCACCAGAGCCATTACCCTCGACATCATCTGCTTCCACCCCTCCATTGAACATGAGCCAGGCACTGGCCCATCTGACAGCTTTAATGGAGAGCATTCGCAAGCAAGGCGAAACACGGGAAGCGAAACTCGAGAGACACCGTCTCCCGAGGGTCATACAAGCGACCCAGGGTCCAAGACCTCCCATCCTGCTCCGAAACCAATCCCTGCGGAGTTCATGTCGATTACTAACAGCAAACTTTACATCTCGGAGAAGATGGGAGCCATCCTCCTAGGTGACATCCAGTTCTGGCCAAGCTTCAACGCTTACCCTGAATGTTTCATTCGACTGAAGCAGGAGCCAACGTGGAAAGAGGAGACGGAACCGAAGGAGGTCATGGTTTTTTACCATGACAAGGCACAGGCTCTCTTGTCGAGCAGTCTGAAGAAGGTGGGTTACACGAACTCGAAAGTGTCCGCCTTGAGCAAGACGCACCCTACCTTTCTTGCTCCTGCTTCCATAGCCTTTCCCTTTACGTCAAAGGCTTTTAAAGCTATTAACAAGGCAGTGGAGGCAGGCAAACCATGCCCTGCACTAGAGGAGTGTAGGCCTCTGTCGTTAGCCCTGCCCATGGAGGATAAGGAATGGAAAGAAGTCCACCTAACCTTCTCAGTAGGGAAGTTGGATGTAGATATCGCGGGACGACAGTTCAGCGAGAATCTCCCGAAACTGTCAGACTTTCTCTTGCGTAGGGAGCAAGAGACCAAGGAGAGACTGGCGACATCCTTATCCCTACAGAACTGCATTGAGATGAGTGCTGGTCTGAGAAGCACCCCAGACATGCTCATGGTCATGGCCAAAATGCACATGGCCACCTTAGTAAAGGACCTGTACGTCTTTATGAAGGCTAGGAGAGCCTGCAGGGAGTTCGTGTTTGCTGCAGCAACAATAAAACACGAACCCAGGAAACGGATATCTTCCAATATCTGGGGTAAAGACCTCTTCCCAAATGAAGTGGTCAAGGAGGTAATTGATAGAGCCGCCACTTAGAATAGGAACCTACTCCTAAGTGGGGCATCTCATCAGAGCGGAAGTTTTCCACAGATGCGGGTCCCCAACCTTAGAGGAAGACTAAGAAACCCAGACTACCCTCTCGGCCTGCCCAACAACATTCCACACTCACCATGACTGCGGTGCCCGAAGTGGTTGCTCAACCACAAACCACATTCCAAGTGGTGCCTCAGCAGCTGGTTGCCAAGTCACCAGCATTCAACCCTGGGTTTGAGAGGTAAACCACTACCTTTCATCCCAAAGGTAGAGGCTCCCGACGGTGCTCCTCAAGACACCTCTCACGAGGTAGGGGAGGTAAACCCTCCGGACAATCGAAGCAATGAGATGCTTCAGGTAGGAGGGAGGCTCCAACACTTTCAGGATCGTTGGACCTTCGATCCTTGGGCCCACAGCCTAATCAAGAAGGGACTAGGTTGGAGGTGGAACAAGCTTCCATCATCATTTCCTCAATTCTTCCAGCACTCGACCCCCTCATTGGAAGAATATACCCTAGAACTTTTGAGCAAACGGGTTATAAGAAGAGCAAAGTCCATCAAATTCCAGGGAAGGCTGTTTTGTGTTCCCAAGAAGGACTCAGACAAACTCAGAGTCATTCTGGACTTGTCGCCACTCAACAAGTTCATCGAGAACAGCAAGTTCAGGATGTTAACCCTTCAGCACATAAGGACCCTGTTACCAAAAGGGGCGTACACAGTCTCAATAGACCTGGCAGATGCTTACTGGCACCTCCCAGTCAGCCGCCCCCTCTCCTCCTACCTAGGATTCAAGCTACAGAAGAAAATGTATGTCTTCAGAACCATGCCTATCGGTCTAAACATAGCCCCAAGGATCTTCACGAAACTTACAGACGCAGTCGTTCAACAACTATGCCTAGAAGGTGTTCAGGCAGCAGCGTACCTGGACGACTGGCTGGTGTGGGCAGCATCCAGGACGGCTTGTCTGCAAGCATCCAATAAGGCGATTTAGTTCTTGGAACATCTAGGATTCAAGATCAACTTCAAGAAGTCTTGACACTCTCCAGCTCAGGAATTTCAATGGCTGGGAATCCATTGGAACTTGAAGTCACACCGTCTCTCCATTCCCCCAGGGAAGAGAGAGATTGCGGGGTCTGTCAAGAGACTACTGAAATCCGACAGGATCTCAAGACGCCTACAGGAAAGAGTACTGGGCTCTCTCCAGTTTGCAGCAGTAACAGACCCAGTGCTAAGAGCCCAGTTAAAAGATGCGTCAGGAGTCTGGAGAAGATACGCATCGAACACTCGAAGAGATCTACAAAGACCGATACCGGCCTTACTGCGATCATTTCTCAAGCCGTGGTCGAAGGTCAAAAGCTTAACGAGGACTGTGCCCTTACTACCACCTCTACCATCAGTAACCATTCATACGGATGCCTCGATGGAAGGATGGGGAGGTCACTCTCACCAAAGGAAAGTCCAAGGGACTTGGTATTCCCTGTTCAAGACCTTCCACATCAATATTCTGGAGGCTATGGCAGTCCTCTTGTCATTGAGAAAACTCTCCCCTCGCAGATCAGCCCACATCAGGCTGATCTCGGACAGCGAAGTGATAGTGAAATGTCTGAATCGACAAGGCTCGATATCGCCCTACATCAACCATGTCATGCTAGCCAGCTTTCTTTTATCGAAAAAGAAGAGATGGCACTTATCAACAGTCCACCTACAAGGGTTCCGCAGTGTGACGGCGGACGCTCTATCCAGGCTAAAGCCGATAGAGTCAGAATGATCTCTAGATGCAGACTCATTCTCCTTCATATTGGAACAAGTCCCGGGACTGCAGATCGATCTCTTCGTGGCGAGCGACAACAAGAAACTACCTCGATATGTAGCCCCATACGAGGACCCTCTAGCGGAGGCGATGGACGCCATGTCCCTCGACTGGAACGAATGGACCAGGATTTACTTGTTCCCTCTGACCAATCTCCTTCTGAAGGTCCTTAACAAGCTGAGATCCTTCAAGGGAACAGCAGCTTTAGTAGCCCTCAAGTGGCCCAAGAGCAACTGGTTCCCTCTGGTAATGGAACTGAAGCTGAGGCTGGTCCCTCTACCGAACCCTGGTCATCTCAACTGGTTCAGAAGTCGACTGTCTTCGCTTCATCACAGAGAACCCAAAACCTTCATCTCATGATTTTCTCACCTTAGCAGTTGAGAAAAGATTTTGGATCTCAAAAAGCAGTATAGACTTCCTAGAAGAATACAAGTCAAAGCCAACGAGAAGACAATATGAATCGTCTTGGAAGAAGTGGGTCGCTTTTGTCAAAGCAAAAAACCCAAAGGAAGTCTCAATAGAATTTGGCCTGTCCTCCTTCATCCACCTTCATGAACAAGGCCAACACGATAACGACATGTAAGTCAGCATTGACTAGACCTCTTCTATATGCTTTCCAAGTGGACCTGACAAACGAATTCTTTAACAAGATCCCGAAATCATGTGCTAGACTTAGACCTGCAGCACCTCCGAAGCCCATTTCATGGTCTTTGGACTAAGTCTTACATTTTGCCTCAACCTTGAACAATGAAAATTGTTCTCAAGGATCTTACTCAAAAAGTTATTTTCCTGTTCGCTTTAACCTCAGGGGCTAGAGTTAGTGAAATAGTAGCCCTATCAAGAGATGAGGGCCACATTCAGTTCACAGAAGTGGGAGAACTGAATCTCTTTCCTGATCCTACCTTTCTCGCCAAGAATGAGCTACCCACTAAGAGATGGGGGTCCCTGGAGAATCTGTCCTCTGAAGGAAGATGTCTCTCTGTGTCCAGTAGAATGTCTAAAGGTCTATCTTCGAAGAACTTCAGACTTCAGGGGAGGACAGCTCTTCAAACGAGAAACCTCAGGATCAAACTTATCCCTAAAACAACTGAGGGCGAAGCTCACCTACTTTATTCGCAGAGCGGATCCTGACTGTACACCCGCAGGTCATGGTCCAAGAAAAATTGCTTCTTCACTGAACTTCTTTCAGTATATGGACTTCGACCGTCTTCGCTTATATACTGGATGGAAGTCATCCAGAGTGTTTTACAAACATTATGCGAAACAAGTGCACGAATTGAAGCATTATGTGGTGGCGGCAGGTAGTGTACTAAAACCTGTCGTCTAGTGCTGCGATGAACAGTGAATTGATTGGGACTCTCATTTCGGGTGAAAAGGTGTTGACACCTACAGTGCAATATCTTTTATATGAGTGTCACCAAGGTGACACTAGGACTGTTCAAATTTTCAGGTGAAGAATTATACAGATAACACTTGTGCCGCGTGTACATACAGTAGTACACGGTTTTGATAGAATCCAACATTTACTGAAATTATATTGATAAATTTTCCTAATTTTTCAATTATTATGGTAGCATTAACCTTTTATTCCCTTTCAGGTAGAAAAACTTTATTTGTAACTGTTACATGTATGATTCTATTTTTATTTACACTTGTTAATAAATAAAGGACTAAAAGCGTAATTGCGTCTTATTTCGCCCTGTAAGTAGCAAAATAAAAGATAGCCAGAGTTCTTTACTTAATTTCCTAAGTAAACCTTATATTTCTGGAATAAATGAAACAAATAATTCTGAGTGATACTTATACTTGTTCCTACAATATACAAACCTTGAGACACTCTTTACTGTCTAGCACGACACTTCCCTGCAGGGGTCAGAAAGCCCTAACATTGTTCCATGATTAGAGGTAATAACGTATAACGGTATTGTCATATTTCTTAATGGCCTGTATGACCATATAAAATTGTCCCAAGGTTAGAAAGCACTTATACAAATCCACAGATACAATACTTTCTAGTAATTCTCTGGTACACTTCCATCAAGACGACTTGGCTTGAGCCCCAAAAACGGATTGTTCCAACACGGAGTACTTACCTCAAACTACTTTCTTAGGAGTATCTGGAATCTCCTCCCAACCGACCAGAATTTTGTGTAGTTTACCCTACTCCCGTTTTCTATGCGGGGTAACCTCTGGCGGAGTGATACGCACCACGAGGCGACCCCGGGTCAGAGAGCATGCTTGCTTAGGTCTCGATCTCCAGTAAGTTTTCTGGTCGCGTCGCGATATCCTGACGCGCTCTCCTTACCCAGTGCGACCCTTTGTGTCCCACGCGGTTCCCACGTGGTCCCATTGTGCTCTTCCTTATCCTTTTTCCTCTGTGTTCCTGTGTCTCGCGGTGTATTGCTAATGCGTGATGGAGCATCCCCGTCGTTGCCCTGGGCCTATGGCCGGTAAATCGTGTGGCGTCTTCCTCTCGAAGCCTGAAGTCAACCCGCACTCCTTGTGTTCTTCGTGTAGGAACAGTGTTTGTTCCCCTATGGCCACGTGTTCGGAGTGCGAGTCCTGGAACGAGGTGCAGTGGGTGCGATATGGCACCAAGAAGAAGAAAGCTTCCAGGAGATCGCCTAGGAAACCAAGCGTCTCTTCGCCTCTTGCTTCGCCAGGCGCTTCGTCGGATAGAGTTTCCAGCCGCCTTCCCCTACCCAGAGTAGGGGACGAGGTAAGTCAGTTGCGGGGAAGAGGCTCATTGCTCTTCCCCAGGAGTCTGAAATTCCTGATAGTGGGGTTGTGTTGTCGATCCAGGCAAGAGGGGGCCCTGAGGGAGGGACGGGAGTGTGTTCGGAGGACGGGGTCCTGGTGCCAGCAGGGCCCGTCTCTTCTGACGATCCTATGTGGGGAAAGGCTGCTGCAGCCTCTTCTCCCGCCTCATGGGCCTGTGTTTCAGGTACGTCTACAGCCGAGGGATATGTCGAGAAGGAGGAACCGCCGCCGTCGGATCCCCTCGCGTGGGTGCCGCCGAAGACGCCCTTCAGATCACCCATGAGGCTGGAAGAAGAGTTCGAGACCTGGTTCCCCAGCAAGGAGTTGCCGCAGTCTCCACCAGCGCCTTCAGCAACGCTCCCGTCCATCTTCCTGGAGCCTTCGTCGCCGGCCAATCGACGCGTGGAACCATCAGCAACGAAACACGACTCAGAACCTTTAGTGCGGTCCTACAAGTCTTCGGGCTCCTCGGTTGAGTCATACTCCTACTCCTCGGAGGACGGAGCCCCGAGGGACCATAGAAGATGGCGAGATAGGTCCCGCAGGAGGTCACGTTCCCGTTCCAGATCTCGCCACGCCAGGAAGCGCGCTAGATCCCCCAGGAGGAAGTACAAGAGAAGCTGCTCCCCGAGGGAGGAATGGGTGCGTGTCGCCATCCCACGTAGCCAACTCCTGGTAGCTTCAGCGGTCCCGGGACCTCTGGCTGGCTCCCAAGAGCTCGTTTGCCAGCTAAGTACGTCCCCAGCAGCAGGTACGAACGTCGGAGAGAGTCGTCACTTCAGGCCCCAGGGGACAGGCATAAGTCCGCGAAGGTTCCAACTCCATCTGCCCAGCGGAGAGAGTCGCCCCTTCGGTCTGGCAGCCACGTCCCAGTCTTCGACGAGTCGACCGGAACGTGAGAGACATCTTCCATCCACGGGCAAGCCCGCAGCAGCCAGGACCTCCGTAGGTAGAGACAAGCCCAGAACGGAGCCCTCCGTCTCAACGGCGATGCTCGTCCTCCATCCAAAACCGCCGAGAGTAGACCGCGCCAGGAAGATGCCTCCTCCCCAAGCGGCACCCTCCGTCGGAGGTGCCCCTTCACAAGCAGAGGAACATCTGACGGAGGGTATAGAAGACGGCGTAGAAGTCTCGGCCTACAGGAGAGTTATAGGCCTCAATAGACGTCATCACAGACTGGATGAGCCTAGGCCCTCCACAGATGAAGACTGGCTTTTGGGCCTCAGCAGGCTGGTCGATGCACCCGTGCAGTAGAGGCCCTCACTAGCTCTTCCCTTGGCTAGAGACGCTAGGCTGGGCATGGCTCACATAGACAGGATAGTGGCCAGCCACGCAGAAGCCCCCAAGAGTCGGAGCGCCTCCAAGCTTCTCCAGGGTCTCAAGACCCAGAAGCGTTTCTACCTTCCCGAAGGGCGCCGCGCGGGTCCCTGCACGGTAGAGCCAGCAGTCGCCATCCTAGGCCAGGGGGCCGCAGAAGAAAGAGCTACCACCGCCCCAGTTTTCTTCTCCCCTTCGGAGACCTCCATGATGGAAGACTTAGCCATGGACCTAGTCTACGTATTGTCGTGGCTAGATTGGTGGGCCTGCCACTGGTGGGCTTTCAGGCTTCGCACGACCTCGTGGTTTCCGGAGAACCAGGCTTTGCTGAAGGAGCTGATTAACTCCGGGGGGGGGTGGGGAAGGCCCTCAAGTTCCTGTCTTACCAGTCCCTCTCACAGGCTGCCAATTTGGTGCTGCGGAATAGGGACACCGTGCTCAGCAAGCTTGTCAGGAGACTTCCGGACAGAGAAGCGAGGGCCCTTAGGAACCTACCCCTGTGGGGCAACTCAGTGTTCCCCCTGAAGGCAGTGGAGGAGACAGTAGAGAGGGTCAGGAAGCTGAAGGATGCAGGAGAGCCCAGACCCCCTCCAACAAGAAGACCTGCCCATAGAAGGCCATCTTCCGACGTCTCGCTCCCTCCCTGCGCCTCGCCTAGCCAGCTCAGGAGAGACGCCCCTGCTACGGCCTGGCCCCAATCTTCGCAGCCCCCCCGTAGAGGAGCGCCGACTCCACAGTCAGCCTTCAGGCCTTCTTATTCGGCCTCCAGATGAGGGCGTTCAGGCCGCGCTTCTCGAAGAAGGTAGGGTGAGAGGCCCCCTACTCCTGCCAAAGCCTCAGGTGGGGGGATGCCTCAAACGTTCTTGGCAAGCATGGCGAGTCCACGGAGCGGATCCGTGGACCGTAGCAGTACTAAAGGAAGGGTACAGGTTGCCCTTCCTGGCGGACCCCCCACCTCTGATACCAGATCTACAGGCGGAGTGGTTGGCACACAAAGACCCCTTGAGAATGGCGGCGCTGCAGGAGGAAGTCTCGGCAATGCTGGCGAAAGGGCCAGTAGAACCAGTCAAGAACCCAGGTCCAGGGTTCTACAGTAGACTCTTCCTGGTGGAGAAAGCGACAGGGGGCTGGAGACCAGTCATAGACCTCTCAGCCCTCAACAAATTCGTGTGCAAGACCGACTTCAAGATGGACACTCCGAAGTCGGTTCTAGCGGCCTTGAGGGAGGAGGACTTCATGATGTCCATAGACCTCAAGGACGCATACTTTCAAATCCCTGTCCATCCCTCCAGCAGGAAGTACCTAAGGGTAAAATGGGGTACCTAAACGTTGCAGTTCAAGACCCTCTGCTTCGGTCTGTCGACAGCCCCTCAGGTCTTCACGAGGATCTTCGCAACAGTCTCAGCCTGGGCACACGAACAGGGCATCCGCCTGATTTGGTACCTGGACGACTGGTTGTTACTTTCAGCCTCAGGGGAAGTACTGAGGGAGCAAGGCGCGAAGCTCCTGCAGTTCTGCAACGTCTTGGGTATCGTCGTCAACCTGGAGAAGTCCCAACTGATACCCTCCACCAGGATGAACTACCTCGTAATGGTCCTAGACTCCCAGTTGCGAGAGCCTTCCCCTCCGCGGAGAGACTGGACAACCTAGATCAGATCCTCCGGCCCTTCCTGTCGGGCCAGCCCAGGAGGGCCAAGGACTGGGAAAGACTGATAGGCCACCTTGTGTCATTGGAGAAGTTAGTCCCCCAGGGGAGGCTCAAGCTCAGGGGAGTACAGTGGAACCTGAAGGAGCTCTGGAACCAGAGAGACTCCCTGCACAAGGTAGGCCCGGTGTCCCCGGAGACGAAGGAAGTCCTGGAGTGTTACATGTCAGATCGAACACCCTCAAAGGAATGCACTTCGCAGCCGACCCTCCGGAGATACTTCTGTTCACGGACGCATCCAAGGAGGGTTGGGGTGCCCATCTCCTCGACAAGACAGCAAGAGCAAGATGGGTAGATGAGGAGAGGAACCTGCACATAAACATGCTAGAAGTGATGGCTGTGCAAAGGGCGTGCCTAGAGTTCGTCCATCTGCTCTGGGGAAACATCGTGGCGTTGATGTGAGACAATGCCACGGTGGTAGCCTACGTAAAGAAGCAAGGAGGACTGAAGTCGAAGGAACTGTGCAGTCTCACGATGGAGTTACTAGAATGGGCCGAAGTAGAACAGATCAAGATCTCAACCAGGTTCATTCCGGGGAAAAGAAACATCCTGGCCGACGACCTCAGCAGAATGGGTCAAGTGGTAGGGTCCGAGTGGTCCCTGCACCCGGAAGTGGCCAAGACTCTCATTTTGAAGTGAGGCTCGCCGGTGATAGACCTCTTCGCCACGAGACTGAACGTTACAGCTCCCCGTGTTTTGTTCTCCTGTGCCGGATCCAGAGGCGGTATTTGAGGACGCCTTCCAACACCCTTGGGACAACCTCGACGTTTACGCCTTGCCTCCCTTCGGGATGGTCAGACAAGTCCTCAACAGGGTGAGGCGAGCGGACAACCTATGGATGACTTTGGTAGCGCCCTGGTGGCCGGAGAGAGAGTGGTTCGCGGATCTAAAGGAACTGGCGCGCCTCCCACCTTGGCCCCTTTTGGACAGACCAGACCTTCTCCGGCAACCTCACTTTCAAAGGTTCCGCGAAAACCCTCGGTCCCTCTGCCTTCACGCGTGGAGGTTATCGAGCGTGTCCTGAGGAAGGAAGGATATTCGTCGAGGACGGCAACAAGGATGTCAGGGTACCTGAGACGTTCGTCAACCGCGGTATACCAGGCAAAATGGGCTACCTTCACTAAGTGGTGCGCCTCGAAGAACATCAGGCCGTTACAGGCCTCCATCCCTGAGATAGCAGACTTCTTGGTCTATCTCAGGGATGAGGTAAGCATGTCCATCCCAGCCATCAAAGGAGTCCGGGCAGCCCTGGACCAAGTCTTCCTCCTGAAGGGCATCCACCTAGATGCCTCCAGACATATCCCGATGCTCATCAAGAGCTTCGAGCAATCGTGCCCCCCGCAGGCCGTTAGGGTGCCCCAGTGGGACGTGGCTAGAGTCCTGAAGATGCTTTCAGAACCTCCCTTCGAGCCCCTCAAGGACATCTTTGACAGAGAACTCACCCTCAAGACAGCTTTTCTGTTAGCTCTGGCATCAGCAAAACGTGTAGGTGAGATTCATGGACTATCGTACGAGGTATCACACTCAAAGGGCTGGCGTGAAGCTACCTTCACGTTCGTACCCTCCCTCGTGGCCAAGAATCAGAATCCAGCGTTTTAGGACCCCAAGTTTGAAGGATTCTCAGTGCCAGCAATCCCTCGTTCGGGCAACCCGAGGGACTTGCTTCTGTGCCCTGTCAGGGCGGTACGGAAGTACTTAGAGAGGACACCCAGACTTCGCCCCGAAACCAAGAGTCTGTTCGTCTCCTCGGGACTGGTAAAGAAGCCAGTCTCCAAAAATACGATCTCCTTCTGGCTCCGGCATGTGATCATCAGAGCCTACAGTAGTGCAGGGGTCCCCCTTCCAGGAGAGCCCAGACCCCACGACATTAGAGGTCTAAGTACTTCGTTGGCCTTTGAGAAGAACATGGCAGTGGGCCAAATCCTGAGGGCAGGTACATGGTCTAGTCAGTCTACCTTTATGGCTCACTACTTAAAAGACTGTTCGAGGAAGTCCCTGGACGGGTTCTCGCTCGGTCCCGTCATTTCCGCGCTCCAAACGATTTAAAGGTGTAGCCCCGGTGGAAGCCGCCGGCGGTAAGTCCAAGAGACACAGGTTCCTTCCTTACCCCCCTTTCTTTCTACCCTATTACCTTCCCCGAAATGACCCCAAAAATCCCCGAACTGCCATGGGATACACTGTCAATAGAAGAACGAGTCTCCAAGGATTTTTGCAGAGGTGAGTTACTTAGACACTAAGAGAGTTTTTTGCGTAGTTTTCCCTTTTTTCTCGTGTTTTCCTGGGGGTCAGCAGAACCTAGTCTCCTATTTAGGTTCCTCTTCTATCCTCATCACGGTCTCTAGGTCCGGAAAGACACTCCCACCTCCTAAGGTATAAGTCTCCTAAGAAAGTAGTTTGAGGTAAGTACTCCGTGTTGGAACAAATCACAAATTTTAAGTAATTTGTATTTTTCCTAACAGTACTTACCTCGAACTACTTTCGGGTTATGGCCCACCCATCCTACCCCGAGTGCCTTGCAGGACTTCATAGAAACCTAGCTGTCAAAACTTACTGGAGATCGAGACCTGAGCAAGCATGCTCTCTGATCTGGGGTCGCCTCGTAGTGCCTATCACTCCGCCAGAGGTTACTCCGCATAGAAAACGGGAGTAGGGTAAACTAAACAAAATTCTGGTCGGTTGGGAGGAGATCCTAGATACTCCTAAGAAAGTAGTTCGAGGTAAGTACTGTTAGGAAAAATACAAATTACTTAAAATTTTTGATTTTTGAAGCGAAGCGAAAAAATCTATTATTTTCGCCACTCTTCCCCCTCAAAACGAAAACGCTATTCGGGGTGAAGATTGCTATGTGTCATACAGTATCAAGATATACGTCCCCTGATTTTATGCGATATCTAAGAGAAATTTTAAGGATATTTGCGCCAGGAGTTAGAATTCTGGAGACCTAAAGGTCAATTCTCTGGGAATATCACTCTAGCCAAATATCCCTTAGAAAGCTACCAATAGGAACCTTCCATCAGGACGACATGGCCATCTCACCCAAAAATATATTTTTCGCTTCGCTTCTAAATCCGGTTTTTACTAGTAGGCTAGTCTGACGTAACCAGTCATTCATTCTCATTTGTCAGCTGACAATGTTCCTCTCTCCTACTTTCAACTCCTATCAAAAATATTTGGCCTACAGTTGTCTGTAAAGAAGAAAATACTGTACATTGGAAAATCTTGCAAGAAATGCAATACATGACTGTATATTCATTCCTATTGCTTTCAGACTTTTTGATAAAAATAAAAAAGCACTGGAAGGGTGAACAAATAAAACCCATCCATGTTTATAAGAAGCCGGGGATAATGGCTAGAAACGCTGAACAAATCAAAATTAAAAACACTTAGTTACTCAATTTTCAGCATTTTTGCTCGAGATTTAAACTTATATTACGTAATACTAATACAGTATTGCAAATAGAGGAAATACTGGTTTCTGTTATTTAAATTTCTTTTCCTTGCTTCACTAGACCATATTGTTTTCCCTAGAATGACGAAATAGATGATGGCGGTTGGACGCAAGCTGATATGCTACTATAATTGTTTCCAATTGCAACGTTGGTTCTTTTGTCCATGCAGTGATAATGTAATGACATCACCCATAAAAGGATTTTCATCATTGTCGAGTTTAATAGTGTCTGAATTCAAAGGTCTCTTTAATACAAGTTTAGTCTGTGCTATGCGCTTTATTACACTGACCCTAAAGCGGGGAGACAATTCTTTGTTATTTATGTCGTATTGGATTCCTTGTCTTAGTCTTTTACAGAAAAGTCCTTGGAGACTACATAGCACCTCCCCAAAAATATATTATTCCTTTGTCAAAACCCCTTTTTTTCCTCTGCTATCTAACATTCTAGTGATGACCCTCCTTCCCACTCCCCTGACTCAACTATTGAAAACATGTAGCATGTACAGGATACTGTATATGTATAAAAGAAAGAACTTTGATAAGATTTTTGCATGTAATCAATATATTAGATTGCAATTAATTCAAGAATATTAATATATACAGGGTTACAAAAATATAGCCACTTTCATTTTTGATTATGGCAGTATTTGCTAGTTTTTAGCAATTAAAACATACCTTATTGTAAACATAAACTAAACTTTCTTGTAATACAATGCAAATTTTTTCAATGGTGATCCTTTGCCATTACTTTTATACTAGGTATTTTATTGTCATTGCTTTGAAGTATATTTTCACAACCAAACCCTTGAGAGTTTTTTGAAGATATTATTTTATGATTCCTCTTTAATGTTAGAATATGCACACCAATACTATGAGAATATACATGCCTATTTGTATAGAACAAAACTGAAATAAAAAGCGGTATTGCTAATATCATATCCTGACTTAATGAAACGTTTAATAGGAATGTTACAAATATGTTGATATAATAAAAAACAAACGTTTTGTTAACTAGTTCACAATTTATTCCGTCACTAAATACAAACCAACGCTATATATAGGGGTATTATTCCCTATAAATAGCTACAGGTTTGTATCATTCGGAAAAATACAAATTACTGTACTTCCCAATTTATCATATTTGCTCATTTCAGAATGGAATTTATGAAAAGCTTGAATATATCAATACACATACAGTACTGTACTGTTGGTAATATGCATATGAAGTATTTCAGTTTATTTTTATCCTTATCTTTTTTCAGTTCTTTTATTCTGAATGTCCAAGTGCACTTATGTTATAGCATCTGCATCACCCACTTCCATCCCTTCACATTTGCAGAATCTCCTGTTTGTTGCAAATTTATAATATGCCTCAAACATCAGGTTTAATTGAAAGTGCAATCTTTGCTCCCGGCCTGAATTATGTACAGTATCCTGTTGGGTATTAAATTGAGGCACTGATCTTGGGTTTGGAGGCCATGATCCTTGTGGCTTCATCTGTGCGAGGTTTGCGATGGCTGCCAATCCCATATTATCTTTAACTTTGCAATCTTTGCCCTTTGGTGACAGTGGCTGGATCTTGTTTGTTCCTGTTTTTTTAATTTTTGGCCATGTCTTTATCTTAGTTGTGTCATTGATTATACCTGTTCCATAAACCAAGGGTGCTGTTCTGGTCTCTGTTACTCTGCCATCTTCTGTCTTCTCTTCAGTGCATCATTTAGAGGGTATTCCATTGCCTGAATCTTGTCATTTTAATTCATATAATGATTTTATATTCATGTTTTATTGAGAATACAAGCTTTTAATTTGTTAACACTTGAAAATATTCCTGTGCAAAACTGCTTTGATTGTTCAAGACTTCTGTTTTGCAGATAAATAAGGTAAAGGAATAGAAAAATAAGGTAAAGGAATAGAACTTTGTAACAAGTAAAGTTGGAACTTCCTTGATATTTGATATGTTTGACATTTCTCTACCTCTAGCAAGACATTGGAGTATGAATAAAAACAAAATTATTATGTCCACTGTAGATATTTCTCATTGTAAATATGTTGTTTGGTATACATTATTATGAAATTTGTATTAACTTGATATATTTTTTACTTTTCAGTCAGAGTTAGACAAGTTTTGCGAGGCAGCAGATTCTACATATGGGTGCATTTTATTACAAGGAAGAATTTTATGTGGAACCAAGAATTTCTGGTCTTTATCCCACATTGAACTAGTCTTATTGCCACTTCTGGTAGCTACAAATCTTTGCACAGTAGCAAGAGACATGCCAATATATCTCCCAAATAAAAGTCCGAATGTAAGTATTTTCAAAACGATCCAATTCTTTTAAGTGAAAATATTTTTTCAGCAAATATTTATTTAGTTGGGTTTGGATCATGTTCTTGCTTTGACTTTGGAATGTTTTCCTTTTGAAAGTTTAATAGGAAATTTAAAATCTCATCTGAAATATCTTGATTTTAAATGAAGGAAAGAAAAAGATATGTAAAACAGTTGAGGTTGGTCATTATCTATTTCACTAAACATATTAATGTCTTGTATCCATATCTTGCTTTCAAATTACTTCTTGACATTTTTTTTCAACTTTTGAGCTTCTTCCTGTGAAGGAGTTTTATGTTATATCTCTGGATATTTCCAGTACATTCAACAAGGCTTTGCTTAAGGCCTTGTTAGTTAAACTCTGTGATTATTGCTTTAATATACATTTTCTAAACTAGTTTCTAGTTTCTTGTCATTTGCAATAGTTGTAACATAATGCCTATGGATAAGAAGGGCAGACTTTTTTGAGGTTTCTTTTATTTAGTTTTTAGTTCATATGATATTTGTATTGGAGGTATCACCCCATTTATTAGGTTTTTTCATTCTTTTCAGGTGCCTTTTAGAATGCTAGTGGTACGATTAACTGTAAACCTATCTATTCTTACGTTATGTGGGCCAACTCCAACCTTGAATGAAATGATGAGATCAGCATCAACTTTTTGGGCTCCGTCATACCAAGTTATTGAAAGCATATCAACACTAATACCATGGAATATCACACCACATATACTCTCCCAGTTGGATAATGCAGTTATTGGGTAAATATAACACTATTTGTCGCTATTGCACTTTGTCATTTCTGGTAATTGATGGTTTATATGTCCTTTCTTTTTACAGTACAGTACTATACAGTAAAGTATCTTCAAATTTTAAAGGACGTTAACAGTTCTCCAGCTAAATTACTCATATGTTAGCCACACGAAGAAGCTAGAAAAGCTTGAAATTGTAAACTTGTGCTTCATCATAAGCAGCCATGAATTATATTGACTCTGGAGAACATTTTATATATGAAAAATTATTTCATGTTTGAATCCCTTATTTGTTCCAACACGGAGTACTTACCTCGAACTACTTTCTTAGGAGTATCTGGGATCTCCTCCCATCCGACCAAAGTTTTGTGTAGTTTACCCTACTCCCGTTTTCTGTGAGGGTCAACCTCAGGCGGAGTGATACGCGCCCTGAGCATGCTTGCTTAGGGCTCGACCTCCAGTAAGTTCTCTGGTCGCGTCGCGATAACATCTTGACGCTCTCCTTAATCCCAGTGCGACTCTTTGTGTCCCCGACCCCCTTTGTGTCTCTCGTGGTCCCCACGTGGTATTCTTGTGCCTTTCCCTTTGTGTCTCCGCGGTCCCACGTGGTACCTTGTTCCTTCCCTTTGCGTTCCTGTGTCTTGCGGTGTGTTACTAGTGCGACATGGAGCATCCCCGCCGTTGTCCTGGGCCTATGGCCGGAAAGTCGTGTGGTGCTTTCCTGTCTAAACCGGAGGTGGACCCGCACTCCTTGTGTTCGTCGTGTAGGGGCAGAGTGTGTTCCCCTACGGCCACGTGCCCAGAGTGCGAGTCGTGGAACAAAGTGCAGTGGGTGCGCTTCGGCACTAAGAAGAAGAATGAGTCCAAGAGGTCGCCGAAGAAGACGAGCATCTCTTCTCCCCTTGCGTCTCCAGGAGTGTCGTCAGATCGAGCCTCCCTACCACCTTCCCCTACCAAGAGTAGGGGACGAGGTAAGTCCGTTGCAGGGAAGAAGCCGGCGGCCCTTCCCCAGGAGTCTGTATTGCAGGATAGTGAGGTAGTGGCGTCATTCCAGGCAAGTGAGGGGCCTGAGGGAGGGACGGGTGTGTGTTCAGAAGACGGAGCCCTGATGCTTGCGGGGCATGTCTCATCAGATGATCCTATGTGGGGTAAAAATGTTCCTGCCTCTCCTCCCGCCTCTTGGGCGTGCTTTTCAGGTACCTCTGCAGCCGAGAGCGCCGTCAGGAAGGACGACTCACCGCCATCAGACTCCCTCGGGTGGGTACCTCCGAGGACGCCTTGCAGGTCCCCGTTGAGAATGGAGGAAGGCTTCGGAACCTGGTTCCCCAATGAAGAACGCCCACGCTCCCCTCCAGCGCCGTCGACTACCTTACCAGACGTCTTCCTACAGCCCCCATCTTCCGCCGATCGTCGAGTTATACCTCCAGCAGCTCTTCGCGCGCGCGCCCCGCCGACGAGTTACGATGCGTCGTCAGACTCTTCAGCCGTAGCTGGTTCCTGTTCCTCGGAGGGCGAGGCCCGAAATAAGTCCCGAAGACGTCGTGAGAGGTCCCGGAGGAGACACTCTCGTTCCCGCTCACGCTCCAGGTCTCGCCACGGGTGTAGACGCTCCAGGTCCCCCAGAAGGAAGTTTAGAAGAAGTAGATCTGGAGAAGAATGGGTAGTTATCCCGCGTAGCAAGCTCGTTGAGCTCTCAGCAGTTCCGAGTTCTTCAGGTTGGCGCCCTAGATCCAGAACTCCGGAGAGATTCACATCCAGCGGCAGGTTCAACCGACGGAGGGACACGTCGTTTCCGGCCCCATTGGACAGGCGTAAGGCCGCGAAGGTTCCGGCTCAATCCGCCCAGCGGAGAGAGTCGCCCCTTCAGTCTGGCAGCCGCGTCCCGTCCTCCAAGGTGACTCTTCAACGTCAGGAGAAGGAGAGACGGCTCCCCCGTCGGGCAAGCCCACGGAAGCCAGGTCCTCCACGACGAAGGATAGACCTAGGACGGAGGCTCCCGCCGCTACGGCAATGCCCGTCTTTCGTCCAGAGCCATATACAGAGGCCCCCGTCGGAGGGGCTCCGTCCCGAGCAGCAGATCGCCCTACGGAGGACATGGAGGATAACATGGAGGGCTCAACAGCGGAGTTCTTGGCATACAGGAGAGTGATAGGACTCATCAGGAGCCATCACAGGATAGAAGAGCCCGAACCCTCCTCCGAGGAAGCCTGATTATGCTTAGCTCGGTCTCTAGGTCTAGAAGGCCACTCCCACCTCCTAAAGTGTAAGTCTCCTAAGAAAGTAGTTCGAGGTAAGTACTCCGTGTTGGAACAAATCACAAATTTTAAGTAATTTGTATTTTTCCTAACAGTACTTACCTCGAACTACTTTCGGGTAATGGCCCACCCTTCCTTCCCTGAGTGCCTTACTGGACCTCTTAAGAACCTAAGCTACCAAGAACTTACTGGAGGTCGAGACCTAAGCAAGCATGCTCACTGACCCGGGGTTAGCCTCAGGGCGCGTATCACGCCGCCTGAGGTTGACCCTCACAGAAAACGGGAGTAGGGTAAACTACACAAAACTCTGGTCGGATGGGAGGAGATCCCAGATACTCCTAAGAAAGTAGTTCGAAGTAAGTACTGTTAGGAAAAATACAAATTACTTAAAATTTGTGATATTCTGATTTTTAAATATTATTGTTTATTATTGTTTTGATGAAGATACTCTTGATTTTATTTCTGTGAATCATAATTTGAAATTGGGATATAGATATTTATACCCTATTTGAAATATCAGAATATTGTATATGAAACCGGAATATACAATCAACTCAAAAATTAATTATTTGGAATAAAATAAGATATTGGCAAGTGAAAAATTTGGAAACTACAAATTAGATATTGTAAATTTACATATTATTTTATGTTCTTTTATGATGGAAATTTTTGTTTTTTCAGACTACTTCTAGTCAATTATGATAATAAAAGGTGTGTCAGTTGTGTTCATTTGAATGAAGAGTCAAGAAATAGGCCATTGAGTATTACAAAAAAAGTTACTGCTTTGCGGTCAGTCTACAGGAGTCTTGTTGGTCCTTTGCTACAACCTCCAGCGATGCCACCAGATGACATACCAGCAGGGGTATGTATGCCTTAATTTTTAGAAAAGATAAACATCTTGTATCCAAATAACTTGAGTAGTTGCCCAGTAGTTCTAGTTCAGTTATAAATCATATAGTTTGGAGTAGTAAAATAAACTTGAAGATTTTATTAAAAAATTGTTATTTGTGAAAAAAAAGGAATTTAGGTAAATGGGTAAAAGAATATTCAAGTAAGCAGAGGTCCATGAGGGAATATTCAAGTAATCTCAGGTCAGTGAGGATTAGAAGTTTGGTCACGAGGAACTATGAAAATTTGTTGCTATAAATGAGTATGTTATGACTAAGATTTTGTTTTTCAAAATAAAACTTTCAAGTTCAATGGAAGGAATGTTATTTATGAAAAAATAGGAATTTAGGTAAATGCAAATATCAAAATAAGCTGTGGTCATTGAGGAAATATTTGATTAAATTTGGGTTCCATGAAGACTAGAAGTTTTTTCTCATGAAGAACTACATGTTATGATCTATATGTTTGGAGTGATTAATTTAGGTTATTTTAGATAAACCAAGAAATTTTTGGAGGTTCTAATATTTAATCTTACAGGTTGGTATATTAAGAAATTTTCATTTTTTTTATGGATAGTAATTATTTTTTTATGGAAACAAAAATCATGATATAACTAGCATGCTTTAGTAGTGATGCAACCACACTTAATTTGCAAATACACTGAGAATGTTTTAAAAGATCAAAAATTTATTTTATAGAAAGTGACTAAGAAGTATATAAACTTACTTTGTCTGGCAAAGTAGCATATCTAGCCTGTGGTAACGAGTCTAAGAATTATATAAACTTACTTTGTCTGGGAAAGTAGTATCTCTAGCATGTGGTAACATTAGAAAGGCCTACGTTACTACTATGAAAGTGTTCACATACATCATTGCCAAATAATGTAAATTGAATGTTAACCAGCGTTAAATAGATATAGTTAAACTAAGTTAATAGAATTTATTACCAGAATATCTTTTTAATATGCAGTCAAAACTTGAGAATACAAAGATATCTCAATTTATGCATGTATGCATGTGAGAGAGAGATTTGTGCATTAGTGGGTATTGGAATAAGCCACCTTTCAAGTTTTTTTTTTTTTTTTTTGTATGATAGATGTTTTCTACAATAGATCTATTCTAATTGGTCTTTATTTTTTCACTTGTGCCCAGCACTTTAGATTTATGTTTTGTCAATTTTATGTCATGTTGTATCCTATTGCAATTTCCATCTTGATATTATGCATTAAAATATTGGGTTAAGACTGTACAAATGCATAAAATTTCTTTGAGCCAAGTTGTAAGAGAACTCAAAAGAATTTAAGCTATTTTGTTTGTTTACTTTTTATTGGCAATTGATGAGAAATTTTATATGTAGGTGAAGGAAGTTGGGTCATTTCTTATGGTAGCCCAGCGGCATAGTAAGAAATATGAAACCAATTGTTCAAATTGTTCTAAAAGCACCAAAATTGGCACACATGTGGATTAATACATTCTGAACAATTTTGGATATGGAGGCATTCAAGATTCTCCCCGTAGCACATTTGGCGGCCATTTTTCAAAATGGCCGCTATTTACCGTTAGCGTCATTGAATATGTACCATAATTTGTCTTTTTGTGGATGCTAAAGGTGATAAGTGTGCTAGAGGTGATAAGTATTGTACAATTACACATACTTCTGTGCTTACCAAATAATTTGGCTACCATTTCACAAGAAAATTAATTTTACTTTGCAGCGGCAGCGTTGGTGGCAGTGACGGCGGCTGCTGTAATAGTATAGTGTTGATAGTCATGGTGCTTGTAGTAGTAACTTGTGGTAACATGGTGGTGTTTTGTGTCTTTGCAGGTGAGGCAGCAGCAGCACCACCTGACATCAGAGACGCGTTGTTCCAGACTGCAGCCATGGCAAAGAAGTTCCAACTGGTCGATACTTTTGAGCAACGTACTCCCACAACACCTCCTGAGACAAACTGGAAGCTGTGTCTTGTATGTCAAGAGGAGACAACAGAGTCATTTGTCTGCCCAGTACTGTCTAAACGCCGAGACCCTGGGAGTGGATACACGACAATGGCTGCAAACTTGGTCAAATTTGATGAACTCGGAGAACTGCCAAGAACTGTTCAGTTACAGAGACTAGATGAAGGACAAGGTGTTGAGGCGACAATGGTTGCCCACCAGGCCAAGTGGCATAAAACATGTATGCTCAAATACAATAACACAATGCTACGAAGAGCAGAGAAGAGACGCATCGCAAGCAGCTCAGCATTTGATAGTACTGACAATGTCCAGGCCAAGCGCGCCAGAACACACTCTTCAGAAGCCACTACCAGCGGCACCTCCTGCTTTTTCTGTGGAAAGTCTGGCACAGAGACCCTACATGAAGTAACAACCTTCCAGGTGGACACACGCGTACGGAAGTGTGCAGCGCAAGTTGGGGACAATGAACTCATAGCCAGGCTCAGCATGGGTGATATGGTGGCTCTGGAGGCCAAGTACCATTCCAAGTGTTTGTTGGCTCTTTACTATCGTGCAAAGACCACTGTAGAAGCCGAGCAGAAAACTGACCATGAAGGTGTAATGTCAAGAATCGTACTGGCTGAACTGGTCCTGTATA
Source organism: Palaemon carinicauda (assembly GCF_036898095.1). NCBI lineage: Eukaryota > Metazoa > Arthropoda > Malacostraca > Decapoda > Palaemonidae > Palaemon > Palaemon carinicauda. Next base: position 5,466,438 of record NC_090757.1, read on the forward strand.
TCGAGGAAACCCACCTAGAAGAGGGCACCACCCCAGTCTTCAGACTCGCAGAACTTGTAAAGCTATACACAACAAGAATGGAACAGCTCGGGGTTGTTTTGTGCCAGAAAGTTAATAGCACAAGGCTGAAAGAGCGCCTGTTAGCCCAGATACCAGGCCTGAGATCCCACAGCAAAGGCCGAGATGTTTTACTAGCGTTTGATGAAGACATTGGTGAAGCGCTAGGCAAAGCCTGCGAGCAAGACTGTGACACTGAGGCAGTTCACCTTGCGCGTGCTGCACAGATAGTTCGTCGATATATGTTTGAAGACACTTACCAATTCCGTGGATCATTCCCGGGCGGCTGTCAGGAGGACTCTGTGCCAAACGTACTAGTTGCAATGGTAAATATGGTGCTGGATGGCCCCACCATCAAGAATCAAAGCCATTCCTCTTCAACACAAGCAGCTCTTTCCATTGCGCAGCTTCTCAAGTTCAACAGTGTCAAGCAAAGTCGGAAGCAGGGAGCAACCAAGACACAGGAGCCTCCAGCTGTCAGACACAGTACGTCTCAAGAAACTCCTCTTCCAACCTATGTTGGGCTGATGCTGTATGCTGAAACACGCAAGAGAGGACTTGTGGACAAGCTCTTCTCTCTGGGCCTAAGCATCTCATATGACAGAGTCCTACGTCTTTCTGCCCAGATGGGAAACAGCGTGTGTCAGCTGTACCGCATAGAGGAAGTGGTCTGCCCGCCTACCCTGCGTAGCAATGTGTTCACAACTGCGGCTGTGGACAACATTGACCACAACCCAAGTGCCACCACAGCCAAGAATTCATTCCATGGAACAGGAATCTCGCTTTTTCAACACCCAACGTGTGCAGATGAGGGAGTGGATCGTAGCATTGCTCTCACTGGGCGTGATACTGGATCAAAGACGGTTGAGCCTCTACCAGAATATTACACGGATGTACGTCCTGTTGCTTCTTCTGTCAAAGGGCAAATGATCCCAGCTACTTCTGTGACCTCTCTTAGACGCCACAACTGTGAGCAGCACATAGAAGATGAGTATATGTGGCTGGAGAACACGAGAAGTGTTCTCAAAGATGATGTTGAGGCCTGTGAAAACACATCATGGGCTGCATACCATGCAAGGCACCAAGATCCAAAGCAACCAGTCATCACACCAACGTCCCTGCTTCCCTTGTTCCAGGAGAGTGCTCACACTGTGGCAATGATCAGACACTCTATTGATGTAGTCAGGAGTGCAGTTAAACATCTCAACCCAGGCCAAACTCCAGTTCTGACTTGCGACCAGCCACTATTCACTCTAGCAAAACAGATCCAGTGGAAGTGGCCAAACACATATGGAGAAGACCAACTGGTGGTGATGTTTGGGGGGTTGCATATTGAGATGACGGCACTGAAGACCCTGGGTGACTGGTTGCAGGGAAGTGGGTGGACCCAAGCACTGGTACAAGCAGAGATCACAACTGAAGGAATAGCAGACTCATTTCTTCGAGCAGCTCACGTCACACGCACCAGAAGAGCACACCAAGTCACAGCGGCTGCGTTGTATAATCTCCAACGGCGTGCCTATGACAAGTACAGCACCACCAATACAGAAGATGATGAGCACCCTGAAAGCTTCGAAGACTGGTGCAGTCAGAGAGAACAGAGTTATCCGCAGTTTCAGTACTGGTCAACAGTCTTGGCACTGGAGCTGTCCACTCTGATCTATGTGCGATCTCTGAGAGAAGCCAATTTTAGCATGTACGTGGATGCTCTGACAGAACTGGCTCCGTGGTTCTTCGCACTAGACCACACGAACTATGCCCGATGGATACCAGTGCATCTACGGGACATGGCAGAACTGGCAAACAAACATCCAGATGTCTTCACAGAGTTTAGCAAGGGACACTTCACAGTCCAGAAGACCAAGAGGATCTTTTCAGCAATCCCTCTTGACCAAGGACATGAGCAGAACAACGCGTATGTCAAGGGTGATGGAGGAGCCATCGGCCTCACAGACAATCCAACTGCACTGAGGCGCTGGATGGTTGCCGGACCGGAGGTTGCTAGAGTGATTGTGGAATTTGACGACTTCAATCTGCATCCACACGATCAAGAGGAGACACGTCACCACGAAGAGACACCAAGTGTGCAGAACACTTTTGCCAGAGATGTGCGCTCACTCGTGGCCGTCATTGAAGAGCTGGGCAACCCTTTCGAGGAGGACAGTCAGGACTTGCTGGTGCTCGACACAAAGGAGATCGCAGACCCTGCAGTCATAGAAACAGTCCGTAACGCCAAGCAGATTGGCCAAGACCAGTTTGAAGCATTCTCAAAGGAATGCATCGTGGACAGAACCAAGTCCATTGAGGTGGCAATCCACCGGAACAAGCTACCACTGTTTGCGACCAAGAGAGGACCCAATATACCCAAAGGAAAAGAACAGGTCAAATCTCTGAAGAATGATGTTGCGCTCTTCGCACGATTATATATCGGCTGCCAGACCCGTGATGGGAATCTAGAAGAGTTCTTCAGGCATGAAAATCAGCAATGCCCTCCAGCTTTATCTGACGGAGGGAGACTGTACCTAGGGAGCAAGAGTGACTTGCTGGTGTGCCTTGAAGGCCATGCTGAGCCTCAGTTTGAAGCTCCTACTGTCACTGCTGTTGTCCTCGATGGAGCAGTAATCGTACAGATGTTGAAGCCGGGTACTGCCAACACGTTCGAGGAATATGCACAGCAAGTGTTCATCCCATACGTTGTACAACGTTTCCAACATGTATCACGTCTTGACCTTGTGTGGGACAGCTACAGAGCAGATTCCCTGAAGGCATCAACCAGAGAACAGCGTGGAAAGGGAGTACGTCGGCGTGTTGTCGACTCAGCAGTCATACCAGGAAATTGGCAAAGTTTCCTGCGAGTTGATAGCAACAAAGTGGAGCTCTTCAGCTACCTCTCCACCATGCTTGCAGAGTCCTTTCAAGAAGAAGGCAAGGAACTGGTCGTCACTGATGGGGAGCAGGTGATCTGTGTTCCACAGCAAGAGGATGTCAACTCACTCGCACCATGCAACCAAGAAGAGGCAGACACCCGCATGATGCTACATGTAGCACATGCTGCACAACATGGTCACCACCAGATACAGGTTCGAACAGTAGACAGTGACGTCGTGGTCCTAGCAGTGATGGTAGTCCAGAAACTACCAGCTGGAGACGAACTCTGGGTAGCCTTTGGGACAGGCAAGAACTACCGCTACATTGCAGCCCATGAAATAGCTTCCTCCCTTGGTCCAGAGAAGGCATGTGCTCTTCCAATGTTTCATGCCATCACAGGGTGTGATACTGTGTCAGCCTTCGTCGGACATGGGAAGAAATCTGCCTGGGCAACATGGAACACGCTGCCAGAACTCACTGATGCCCTGCTGAGTCTGGCAAATGCACCCACAAGCATCCAAGAGGATACAATGCATGTCATCGAGAGGTTTGTCATACTCCTGTATGACCGCACAAGCAAATGCAAGGACGTCAACAAGGCGAGAAAGCAGCTCTTTGCAAAGACGAACTCTGTTCAGAACATCCCGCCAACCTACGCTGCTCTGGAGCAGCATGTGAAGAGATCTGCCCTTCAGGGTGGTCATGTCTGGGGCCAGGCATTGGTACCAACGCCCGTGCTCCCTCCACCAACAGACTGGGGCTGGCATCGGAGTGATGATGGGCTCTACACACCACTCTGGACCACACTCCCTGAGGCATCCAAGGCCTGCTATGAGCTGGTGTCTTGCGGATGCAAGAAAGGCTGCAAAAACCGCTGCAAGTGCAAGAACGCTTCACTGCAATGCACTGGTCTATGTTTCTGTGAAGGCGAATGCCAGTAGATTGGGACAGAAAACTTGCTAACCAACATTATGATCTGTAGACATTCATAATTCTGGTGACCAGATTTGAAAAGTTCGGAATCATAATTAACATAGTGTGGCAAAATCTACGTTATTGTATTACATGTATGTACTGCAGGATTACACAAGTACTGTGCCTAGAGACTGGGCTTTTGGTCGACTATATAACTACAATCTGACCATACTGTAAACTTCCCGTACTCTGTGTATTATTTTGACTAGCAATTTTGCCAGCAATTTGAAATAAAAAAGCAACTTGAGCAATTAAAGTGTGTTCCTGAAATCAGGTACTGGTTATTAGAGGTATTATGTCATTGAGTATTGAAATCTTCATCAAATGTCCACTTTTTCCACAAAATGGCGGCCAGTTTGGGGGCCATTTTTGAGAAGATTCATCTAAATATCTGTTAAACATTTATTGATGTTAATTCTGATGTAAAAAAAGGGAATTTTGGCCCATCTAGCACCAAACTAACGACACATAATGAAGTCTATGTAATGACGCTAATGTTAAATGGCGGCCATTTTGAACAATGGCCGCCATATCTTCCTAAGGGCTAATCTTGAATGCCTCCATATCCAAAAATGTTTAGAATATATTAATCTACATGTGTGCCAATTTTGGTGCTTTTAGACCAATTTGAACAATTGGTCTGCTATGCCGCTGTACTATGGTGCATTTAAGGGAAGTAAAGATTTTAGTTTGCTATTTTATGGGTAAATAGCTTAATTCTATTTTATTCATAAATAGTCTAATTCTTAAAAGAAAAGAACTATTTCATTGGTAAATAGTCTAATTCTTAAAAGATAATATCTTTTATAGATAAATTGTTTCATTTTTAAAAGAAAAGAACTTTATGGGCTGTCCAAATGGTTTCATGACTGTTCATGAGATTTCCCCAGTATGCATTGTAGCTGAAATAGCAGGGTGCTCATTTAGCATTTGAGATATATGGGGATTGGCTCTCTGCTTCTCTTTCATCCTCACACATCTTTTGCACTCCTCCTCAGTTTCTTATTTCCCCTATTACCCCTGAGGTTTGAGCTGTCCCTTCATAGGAAGTTTTTGAACTGTTCTTAGTAAAAAAAATGGTAACTGATTTATCTAAATTCTTCAGTAGCGCAATTTCACTCTTAGCTTCTTGAATCTCTATTATGTGGTCTTGTTTTCCTGAGACTGAATAGGTGGAAAGGACTTTGTCTGTTATTCCCATAGTCCTACCTACAGTCAACACTAGAACTGTACTGACTAATTCTTATTTCCTTTATGTAGTTTCTGTGCCATCCTCTACTCCTTTTGTGCTTTCTGGCTTTGTTTCCAATGTAATCTTGGAACCCCTTCATTAGAGAAAGGGCACCCCGCTTCTCTCAGGAGTGTGTCTGTGCAAGGACTTTGCCTGCTATTCCCATAGGCCTTCATGATGGAAATAAGGAGACCCTTGTGCTCATTGATTGTCGAGCTTCTGTGCTATCCTTCACTCCACATAGCATGGGTTGGTTCGCCTCAAATACAGCTTTGAAACGCCTCCTGTTATGAAGACCGACTCAATTTTGTGAAATCTTGGAATCTACAGTATATACTTTTCCTTGCTCTTCTTTTCTGTATAATATCATACTAGGGGTAAGGCTATTGGAGTGATGAAAATGGAAACTTTTAAATTCAGTGATAATGACAAAAATGAACTAGCTTCATGTAGTATGCCATATAAACCTCTGGTGAGTATAAAGATAATTGATTTTATTATCAAGGTACCATTTTTCTCCATGATGTGGTTAGTTTATTTATAACATGTTTTTTTTTTTCAGTTTCATCGTGACCACGTACCTTTAGAGTCTTATATCTCGTGCGATTCCTTTAAAGTGTATGTTGTACAGTCTTCGCCATATCATCTTCTAGTCTTATTCCCTCCAGCTCTTCCAAGTCATATAGCAAGGTAAGTTGTAAGGATGATAAGGGAACTGTTTACATCAGGTAATAGGTAAATACATTTTTTTTATTTCTATGAATTCTAAGACTAGTACAGAATGTGATTTGTATTTAAGCTGTTGATATTTTTAGTTATTTGTGATGAGAAACAAAGTTAAAGGAAAGAAAATATTACACCTGTCAAAGGTATTGACGTTTTGGTTCGTTTTGTCTCTTGTCTTGTAATTGGAATAGATGTCCAAAGTAATAGATAGATTGCGGTGATTTTTTTAGATTCATTGCATTCAAGAGTAAATTTAGATTAATATTTTCATCTCAATTGAGTTTATATTATTATTTATTTCTTTTTTATTATTGTTACAAGTTTCTTTAAGAAAAGGTTTGAAAAAAGTATAAATGATTTAGAATATTTGGATTACTATGCTAATTTAGTCATTTGTGGTTGATATTTACATCTATTGAAGTCATGTGTGTTAGTGTGTAAGAATCATCATAAGTACCCATGTGTTGCTAACTCATTAATCAGCAGTCATAGTGGAGATGGGTTGATTTCACATCTAAGAACAGATTCCTGAGTTTGACATATGTACAATGGACTTGAAATGAGCTTGTATCTCTAGTGATGGCTTGTTTGGTAGATTCTACTGCTGTCAATTGTTTCAACTCTGAGGCATAGGTTCTAGTCTTTGCCTAGTCAGAAGCATTCATCATAAAAGAATTTTCAGTGGGTATATATTCCCAAGGATTTTGATATTAAATGCCCTTATGGTTGATATATAGATATGTAGATAGATATATGAAATATCTTGATTTATTTTTACAGTTTGATGCAAAAGATTTAATGTAAGGAGTCCAGTGGTAATATCCTACAGAGGTTAAATAATGTAACTTTCACTGATAGAGGTTGCTTCTTAGGTTAATGAAGATTTCATGTTTTTCATGAACTTGTATAGACATTGGTTTATAGTTACAAGCTTTGTGAATTGGTGGCTCTTATTATGGAATAGGTTTTTAAATATCGTCCATTTATTTATTTTTCATTCTTATATTTACAGACAAGTAAGTCTCAGAACACTAGCAGTCTTTACGAAAGGAAAGGGCCCCAAACTCTGAAACTGGTAAGGTATTATTTTAAGCAGTTGTGTTTAATTTTGGTTATCATGGGTATTTTTATTTCATTAAAAGTCTCTACTTTGTAATGATGTTAGTTGCTTAAATTCCAGAGAGGTTTTATACACTAGATACAAATGCTATGAACTTGTACAGTATTTGCAAATGTAATTAAAAGTACAGTAAAATTGAGGATATTTTTATAAATGAATTTACAGTCTGTTGCAAAGTGAAATACAGTATATTGTTTTACTTATGAAGAATTACCTGCAATATTTGATATAGTGGTAGTCCGGTAATTGTTTCTATCTGAATATTTTTTCCCCTTTTTCCTTTTCAGGAGGTCTATAGTTTTCCTTATAGCAGTGTTCCTTTTATTCTTTGTACGAGGTTACATTGCATATTTTGAGAATTATGCACAACATACCTCAATTCTGTTATTTTTTAGAGCATTATTTTTATTAGATTTATTAGAAATGGTCTTTAAAGAATCTATGAATAACTTATGAAATGTGTTATTTTAACAGTTTACTCTCCTTAGAAGAAAGCTGGAACTTAATATCTATCTTCATATAAAATTATTTCCGTTCAGGGATCATTTCCTGAAATAGTAAATTGAATTAAGATTGCTTATTGCATTTCTAGAAGTACTTTTGTTCTTGTAGGTCTTAAAATGAGTATACCATTTACTTTACTTCAACTTTTAGCCCGGATATTTGTTGCTGTAAATTTCCTGTACTTTCTCATATAGGTCTAGAGTACAGTATATCGAAATTTCAGTGCTTTCGCTCTTCCTTCTCAGATTTCCAAATATATTTACTTCTGAATATTTCTAAAGCCTTTTGCCATGACTCCAACATACACAAACATAAACCCAGTTTGAAGTGAATTTCAGATTTTGCAGGTGAGATTATGATAGTTATAAAATTTTTCATGGAAGTTATGATTTTCATGTTTTCATGATGTTTTTTAATGGTCATTCCCTTCACCAACTTCGTTGCAAAGGTTATGTTTTGATAGGGGTGTATTTATTGGATTATATGTTTGTCTGTGTTTGTGATTTGTATAACTCAAAAACTATTTGACCGAATTTCATTAAATTTGGTGGGATGATTAGCCAATATCCAAAGACAATTTGATTAGATTTTGCGAGTGATAGGGTCAAAAGTCAAGGCCAAGATCACAAAAAGGTCAAACGCGTCTTTTTTGCCATATCGTGGCCAATTTTTATATGATTTGAATGAAACTATTGTCAAAATGTGCACAATTCAATAGGCTATCTTGTGATGATGATCTTGTGATATACAACATATTATAGTGATATGATTATCCTTGTTTGTTTGTTTGTGATTTGGATAACTCAAAACTATTTGACTTAATCTCATGAAATTTGTTAAGATGATTGGCCATGATCCAAGGATAATTTGATTGAATTTTGGAAGTGATTGGTAATAGAAAGGTAATAAAGAGGTCAAAACATCTTTTTGCTATATCATGGTCAATTTATATCGGATTTCCAGGAAACTAGTTTCCGTGGTAACAAATGGGGCGTTGGTGGTGTGCGCTCTACCAAGTGCCCGTTCTAGTTTGATTTTTTGTCATCTAATTACCATTGCCATTGCCTTAATATATGTTAATTTTTGTAAAATAGTGGTGGCCTTACTCTTCATGTTTGATCTTAATATGATAGGTTATCTAATGTAAATGAGCATAAAATATGTACCTTATAGGAAGAAAAAGAATATATTTTTCATATACAGTATTTGTACAATAAAGCATTTAATGAACAGAAGCACAGGATTTCAGCATTTTGTGTAGCGTAAAATACATAATATAGTATTTTGTTGAACTGGTCTATAAACCTCCCTCTTTAATAACAAATATTATTATTATTATTATTATTATTTTTATTTTTACTTGCTAAGCTACAACATTAGTTGGAAAAGCAGGATGCTATAAGCCCAAGGGCTCCAACATGGAAAATAGCCCAGCAAGGAAAGGAAATAAGGAGATAAATAAACTACAAGAGAAGTAATGAATGATGAAAATAAAATATTTTAAGAACAGTAACTACATGAAAATAAATCCTTCATATATAAACTACAAAAACTTAAAAACAAGAGAAAGTGAAAGAAGATAGAATAGTGTGTGCGAGTGTACCCTCAAGCAAGAGGACTATACCCCAAGACCATGGTACAGAGGCTGTGGCACTACCCAAGACTAGAGAATAATCGTTTGATTTTTCAGTGTCCTTCTTCTAGAAGAGCTGCTTAACATTGCTGAAGAGTCTTCTACCCATACCAAGAGTTAAGTAGCCACTGGACAACTACAGTGCAGTAGTTAACCCCTTGAACAAAGAAGAGTTGTTCAGTAATCTCAGTGTTGCTGGGTGCATGAGGTCAGAGGAGAATGGGCAAGACTATTCGGTGTATGTTTAGGCAAAGGAAAAATGAGCCATAACCAGAGAGGGATCCAATGTAGTACTGTCTAGCAAGTCAAAGGACCCAATAACTCTAGTGGTAGTATCTCGATGGGTGGCTGATGCCTTGGCCAATCTACTACCTTCTGTTAACTTTTAAAACTAAATGTACTGTTGAGAAAGGGCAATGCACAAATAAATGAAAAATATGTATAAGCTATATTAAATAGGAAAAACTCTAAGAAAGATTTTGCCAAATAAAAGCCATTCTGAAGCAGAGCAGCTAATATGTACAGGTATATTGCTCTGTATTATTTATGTGAAATCAGACATACCCGATATTTTTTATTCATTTCAACTTTGGAGGGATGGACCGAAAGCCTAATCTAGTTTTATGAGAATCTATATTAAGTATCGGAGTTTAGGTCCTAAGCCTTAAGGAAATTCACTGATGTGACTTACCACCCTTTATTAAAAAAAAATCTAAGACTAGAAACGTTTGCCGAGAGGGTGTGTTTGATTACTGTTGAATACGCTTAAGGGGACCGTCAGCCATGTCCACTATTTTTTTTTCTAATGATTCAAAATACACAATTTCTATATATGTTTTTAGATATATATATTACCTTCCTCATATAAAAATTTCAAGTCATTTAGTCAAAAACCTTTTGATTTATTAGCAAAAATCATGATTTTTATAGGAATTTTAGGTACATTTTTTTCAACTAATATGACACCAATTGTATTGAAAATCCTGCCATCAAAACTTCTTAATAAATCAAACAACTCTGTGTGACAGGTTTTCGATTTTTCTTTTTTTAAATTATTTTTTTCTTAGTTTTCTTCGTCTAGACGTAGAATAATCGTGAAAAAAAAGAGAAAAAGGAAAATCAAAATTCTGGTACAAAAAATTTTGGGATTTTTATTCCTCTTTTCAATGATATCTTTCTCTCAAATATCGAACAATAAGTAAGTGAGAAAAATGTACCTAAGTGTGAATAAGTATGTTTTCGAGTTATGAGCGTAAATTTTTGCTCTTTTTCTCAAAAAAATTAAGATAACATTATTATGAAGACCTACTTTGTATTTTTATTGTTGATTCCTACATGAAGGCTTCCTAAACGAGGTATTTAAACACTATTTTTACTAATACACTTGGTGTAAGGGTGTCATGAGTTGCCAGCGGCCTCTTATTGTTGCCAGAGTTTAAGTTAGAATGTTCTAGCTTTGTACTCTTTTTCATGTTTCCCTGTCTTTTTGGTTCTTTTCGTTGCTCTCTGGTTACTTTTTGTTCTTTCTTTGACCTTGGGTAACATTGGCCTTGCTATAAAGTTCATGAGGTTGTTGTGAAAACACTATGCATATATGAACTGCAAGTAAACAAACACACATGTAATGTAACTTCTATATGCCTTTTGAAACTCTGGCTGTTCTTCTCATAGATCGTAGTTGCGTTCACCTACCTCTACCAATGCCTTCCATCTCTGCTAGACGTAAAAGATTTTGCAGACCGCTATATCTTCATTATTTTTAAAATAATTGGTTGAAACTTCCGGAGAGCATGTATGATATGTTTCTGCATGCATAGAAACAATAAAACGATTTTCAATTTCTGAAAGTTATGTCAAAACACCATGGCAGACGGTCCCCTTAAGTAACGTTTAACCCTGTTGTTAAGTTGGGAGTACTGTACCTATAATGCAGTCCTTTTTAAAATACAGTATCATTTGAAAAATTTTACTTACCATATTCACAAAATTGTAAAGTTATCAAGTTTTTGTAACTCATTACACAGCAATAATTGGTACACATTTTCTATTGACTGATAATTTGATTGCCTGTAGGTAATGTAGAAATTAATACAGATCGTTTCCTTCTTATTCTCTTTTTTTATTGAGTAGAGAGGTAATTTGGTTTTATCATTGCAAGAAACCCATGTTACATTTTTGGGATTTGCATCCTTTATTAAATTGTGTATGGTATTTCCCTCCGCACAATTTTATTCTCCATTGCCTCATTTCCCTAACAAAGGAAAACCATCAGAGAGACATTATCTACGTAAAGAATCTATGATTGTGTGTTTGGTCTACATCCCAGAATTACTTATTTCTATACGAATACAATAATTTAATTCAAATCTCCTTACAATCAATCATATTTTTAATGTTTCTTCAATTTTTAACTAAATATACCAGGTGGAAACAGTATTCCCAAAGAAATTTTCAGAATCTTCAGCATTTTTAATTTATCCAATCAATGAAATTTTAAGGAGTTGCAATACTGTACACTTGTATATTAAACCATGTGTAATAATGACTTATAAACAATCCCTGTAAGATTTAAAAAAGATTTACTTGGACAGGATTAAATTATTACTTATTGATAATAATAATAGAAATTTGCTGTATTATATCCTTAACTGGTGTGAGCATGTGTAACCAATGACAACAAATGTACTTAGGTGATATGTTCTAGAATTCCAGTATTGTAGACTCAGATAGTTATTTATGATAATGTTATGTTCAATTCTATGGAGCTAAAATATTCTACAAGTGCAAAATCACTGATGCTTAAATACACTTTTAACACTTTTATTATTTATATGTATCATGTATGGGTAGTGTCCTTTACTGTCATGATTCAGTCAACCTTATTGTTAAAAATACTAGAATTGTGCTATGGTCATTTATAGTTTGTCAATTGAATTTAGTATTCTTTAATAACCAAGGTTTCCCTTGGAATTATATACAATGATATAATTGACAACAAAGAGAAGGGAAGTTTCTTGTTTCTCCATTTAGAAACTGTTTGATGAATTTAGTATTCATTAATAGCCAAGGTTTCCCTTGGAATTATATACTGTACAATGGTATAATTGACAACAAAGAGAAGGGAAGTTTCTTGATTCTTCATTTAGAAACTGTCTGATGATAACTATGAATTGCCCTAATTTTGGAGGAGATGCAAATTTCTCAATTCCCTCCAAACATCATCCTAAGGTTACCTCAAGTTAGAATATTTATGCTTGATTCTTTATTCTGCGTGATATATCAGATTTTCAAGGTGGATTTTTCATGATGTTTTTTGATGCCTGAGGATCTCGCACAGTAAAAATATAGGTGATAACCTCCATAATTTTTATGACAAGGGATTTAAGTTTCCATCAAGTGTAGAGTAACTTCTCAGCTTGCATATTTAGTTAAGCAAAGCTAAAGCAACAAATAATTACACTTTGCAAGCCAAAGTGTAATGGGAGCTTTTCATGGTATAGAACGCGAAGTATACTTTAGCTTAGTGCCTGAACTGATCAAATATCAAGAGGGAAAAACATAATTTATAAACTATAAATAACTGTTTTTACATTTCCTATATATGGTAATGGCTGAATCATTATGGTATTCTAATTGTTTTGTAAGTTGAAAATCAGATTCTCAAATACTGTGTCAATAATTATTGTCATGCAGTTATGGTACTGTATATATTGCATTATTTTTTTCAATATTAAACTTACCCGATAATCATGTAGCTGTCAACTCCGTTGCCCGACAGAATTCTATGGAGGGATACGCCAGCTATCACAATACTAGAAGGGGGTGTACTTACCAGCGCCACCTGTGGCCAGGTACTATAGTACTTCTTGTTGACACCTCCTCAATTTTTCCTCTGTCGTGCTTCCGGCAAGACGTTCTGGGATACGCTTATGATCTTCGAGTATTTTCACGGCTTTTGGTGAAGTATTCTCTCAGATTTCGGCTGTCGCTTTACTGGAAACCTTCTTATATTAGCTTAGATAGCTTTTATATAGTCCTGATTAACGGTTAACGATCTTTTGCTTGATTTTGGAACCCCACTTGGCTAACTCTTTGGATTCAAGATGTCTGACATTTCGCAAGCCCCCACCCATAGGCGATGTAGGTCTTGCAATAGGCGTATTCCGAAGGCCTCGGTAGATCCTCACACCGCTTGTTCTGACTGTAGGGATAGGCCCTGTCAGTTAGAAAATCGATGTGAGGAATGCGCCGGACTTTCGGAACTTGATTTTGTCCGTCTTTTGAAATATTCAACTAAGTTAGAGAAAGGTAGAGTTAGGAGGAGTTCTTCTCACTCTTCACTTTTTTCCTCACCTCATGATCCCCTACCTTTTCCTACCCCTGTAGTGGCTACCCCCGAACCTACTATTTGCCCTCAGCCTGATATGTCTGTTGTGTTGCGTGCTATTCAGGCCTTAGGCGATAAAGTAGAGTCAGTGGTAAGTGATCATAAGTCTCTTATGGCCGAAGTCAAGGAACTTAAGGTCAAGAGTGCAGTGGGTGGAATTAGTGCCAGTGCTGTGACGAGTGCTAGTGTCAGTGCAGTGCCAAGTGCTAGTGTCAGTGTCAGTGTGGTGCGTGAGGATACTTCTGTGCGTGTCAGTCGTTCTCCCAGTCCGGGACCTCTTGAAAGCTCCCAAGCCCAGGGGAGAAGCAATGTCGAAGGGCAAAAGGGTTCGGCAGGCCTTGATCGGCGCACAGAAGTATCCTCGGTGGTTGCGGGCGTGTCTTCCAGAGACCGTCACTCCCACCTGCAGACGATTGAGCCCGTCTTTTACTCGTCCGCTGATCTATTGTCAGGGAAGAAACGCTGGACTCAGGTCTCTAGACCACTCAAACGCAGAGTCCAGTCCGCGAGTGCTCAACCGGGCTGCAGTCATTGGCTCAGCTCGGACTCGCCGCAGTCATCAGTCGACTGTACTCCGCCCAAGAGGAGTAAGGTTCTGCCGCAACAGATCACGTCTGTTCAGGCTTTGCCTCAGCAGACCGTAGTGTCTGCCGACCCCAAGTTGTCTCTACTGCAGTCAATGCAAGCACAGCTTTCGGTCTTGATGAGTGAGTGTCGGGCTGAGAAGGTTGCGCCTCCGCCTGCACTCGCTCCGCCTGCGCTCGCTCCGCCTGACCGCAGTACCGCCTGCCAGGCGTACGATGTTGAGCCACGTTCTGAGTTTACTGTTCCCAGTGGTGTACAGCCTCCGCCTTCCTTAAGGCAACCTCAGCAATGGGATCAGGAGGCTTATACCTCTCTTCCTCCGCTTCCACTTGCTGCTCCACCAGTGATGCAACACTCGGTTGAGGTACAACAACCTCTCCCGTCCATGAGTCAGTCTCCTCAGCTCTCGCTGCAGCGAGCTCAACCCTCCACAAGGCAAGCACCACAACACCTTAGCCTTGCGCCTCAGGAGCCTCAGCTTGCGAGACATTTACTACGTTCTGCGCAGCCTCTACCTCATCGCGCTCCGCTCACACCGCAGGAACAGGAACTTGCTACTCCGCTTCCGCCAACCACTCAGCAAGCGCTACCCTTGAGTTCAGCCACTCATGCCAGGAGTCAGCCTCCTCCACCCATGCGCCTACCTTCTGCTTCTTCTTTTGTTCAGCCTTTGCAGCCTGAGCCTCAGGTTTTCCCTCAACAGATTCTTGAAGAGGAAACCACTAATATTGTTGTTCCTGCTCGTTCTGACTCTGCTGTTCAGCATACCTGTCCGATCTCTTCGCTACACTCTGGTGATGAGGCGTCTGATGATGAGGCGGCACACCTGGATCCCTCATCAGACGTGGATGAATCCAAGCCTTCTCCACAGTCTATTGACTTTCGTAAGGTCTTGGCTCTGCTTAGGGAGGTATACCCAGACCACTTTGTCTCTGCTATTCCCCGCTCTCCACCATCTGAGTTTTTGCTGGGCATGCAGCCAGCTAAGTCGACCTATACTAAGCTAGTCCTAGCAAGGTCCTCTAAGAGAGCGTTAAGGATCTTAGGGGAGTGGCTGCAGACTAAGCAACACCTTGGCAAGACTTCTTTCATGTTTCCTCCGACTAAGCTCACTTCTAAAGCGAGCGTTTGGTATGCCACAGGAGGGGAACCAGGCTTGGGAGTACCTGCCTCTGCCCAGGCTGACTTCTCAAGTCTGGTAGACTCGCCTCGTAGAACTGCAATGAGGCGCTCTAAGGTTTGCTGGACCTTCTCAGACCTTGATCACTTCCTGAAGGGTGTTTTTAGAGCATTTGAGATGTTCAACTTTCTAGACTGGTGCCTGAGGGCCCTCAGCAAGAAGACCTCCCCTGCGGACAAGGATTCTGCCATGCTATTAATGTCCTGCATGGATAAGGCCATTAGAGATGGATCTGGCGAGCTTGCGTCGATGTTTGTATCAGGGGTTCTTAAGAAAAGGGAACAGCTTTGTACCTTCCTTTCCTCCAGCATTACACCTTGTCAAAGGTCACAACTCCTTTTCGCTCCGCTCTCGAAGTTCCTCTTCCCCGAAGAGCTGGTTAAGGACTTGTCTGCTGCCCTCATACAAAAGGACACACATGATCTTGTAGCCTCATCGGCTCGTAAGTCTAAGGTTGCTACCTCTGTCCCCAGGACTTATCGCACCCCAGTGGCTGATACTCCTGCTACGAGGTTCATACCGCCCTTTCGTGGTAGAGCCCCCAGCCGAGGAAGCTCCCGTCCAGACTCTTCCAGGAGCAAGTCTAGGAAAGGCTCCAAGGCCTCTAAAGGAAAAAACTGACTCTCCGCATCTCCAGACAGCAGTAGGAGCCAGACTCAAGAGCTTCTGGCAAGCCTGGGAAAAGAGAGGTGCAGACGCCCAGTCTGTCAGTTGGCTGAGGGAGGGTTACAGGATTCCATTCTGCCTCAAACCCCCTCTGACCACATCTCCCATCAACCTCTCTCCCAACTACAAAGAAGAGGACAAGAGGCTAGCGTTGCACCAGGAGGTGTCGCTACTTGTGCAGAAGAAGGCAGTGGTTATAGTCCGGGACCATCAATCCCCGGGCTTCTACAACCGTCTCTTTCTGGTGGCCAAGAAGACAGGAGGTTGGAGACCGGTGCTGGACGTCAGCGCGCTCAATGCGTATGTCACCAAGCAGACGTTCACGATGGAGACGACGAAGTCGGTCCTAGCAGCGGTCAGGCAGGAGGACTGGATGGTCTCGTTGGACTTGAAAGATGCCTACTTTCACGTTCCTATTCATCCAGACTCCCAACCTTTCCTGAGATTCGTTTTTGGAAAGGTTGTCTACCAATTCCAAGCCCTGTGTTTTGGCCTAAGCACAGCTCCTATGGTGTTCACGCATCTGATGAGGAATATAGCAAAATTCCTCCACTTATCGGACATCAGAGCCTCCCTCTACTTAGACGACTGGCTGTTGAGAGCCTCCACGAGTCGTCGCTGTCTGGAGAGTCTCAACTGGACTTTGGACTTAATCAGAGAACTGGGTCTGTTAGTCAACACAGAAAAGTCTCAGCTCATTCCCTCCCAATCCATTGTGTACCTGGGAATGGAGATTCGGAGTCAGGATTTTCGGGCTTTTCCATCGGCCCCCAGGATAAGCCAAGCCCTAGAGTGCATCATGAGCATGCTGAAGAGGAGCAGTTGCTCGGTGAGACAGTGGATGAGTCTCACAGGGACCCTTTCATCACTGGCCCTGTTCGTCGAGCTAGGGAGACTCCACCTCCGCCCTCTTCAATTCCATCTTGCAGCTCATTGGGACAAGGGTTTGACTCTCGAAGCAGTCTCTATCCCAGTCACCAAAGAGATGAAGACCACTCTCTTGTGGTGGAAGCACAATCTCCTTCTCAGGGAGGGCCTATCGTTGGCTATTCAGACCCCCAATCTTCATCTCTTCTCAGATGCATCGGACTCGGGCTGGGGTGCAACCTTGAACGGACGGGAATGCTCGGGAACGTGGAACGAGGAACAGGGAACGCTCCACATCAACTGCAAGGAGCTACTAGCAGTTCATTTAGCCCTGCTGAACTTCAAGTCCCTCCTGCTAGGCAAAGTGGTGGAGGTGAACTCAGACAACACCACAGCCTTGGCTTACATCTCCAAGCAAGGAGGGACCCATTCGAGGAGCCTATACGAGATCGCAAGGGACCTCCTCATTTGGTCAAGAAGTCAAAACCTCACTTTAGTCACGAGGTTCATTCAGGGCAATATGAACGTCTCAGCAGATCGCCTAAGCAGAAGGAATCAGGTCATTCCCACGGAATGGACCCTCCACAAGAGTGTGTGCAACAGACTTTGGACCTTGTGGGGTCAACCTACCATAGATCTGTTTGCCACCTCCATAACCAAGAGACTTCCGCTGTACTGTTCCCCAGTTCCAGACCCTGCAGCAGTTCATGTGGATGCTTTTCTACTGAACTGGTCCCATCTCGACCTGTACGCATTCCCACCGTTCAAGATAATAAACAAAGTTCTGCAGAAATTCATCTCGCACGAAGGGACACGGCTGACGCTGGTTGCTCCCCTTTGGCCTGCAAGAGAATGGTTCACAGAGGTACTTCAATGGCTAGTCGACATCCCCAGGACTCTACCTCTAAGAGTGGACCTTCTACGTCAACCTCACATAGACAGGTTGCACCCAAACCTCCACGCTCTTCGGCTGACTGCCTTCAGACTGTCGAAAGATTCGCTAGAGCTAGAGGCTTTTCGAAGGAGGCAGCCAGTGCGATTGCCAGAGCAAGAAGGGTTTCCACTCGTAGAGTCTACCAATCTAAGTGGGAAGTCTTCCGGAGCTGGTGTAGAGCCAATTCAGTATCCTCTACCAATACCTCTGTGACCCAAATAGCTGACTTCCTTTTACATCTTAGGAATGAGAGATCCCTTTCAGCCCCTACGATTAAAGGGTATAGGAGTATGTTGGCTTCAGTTCTCCGCCACAGAGGTTTGGACCTTTCTTCCAACAAGGACCTTCAAGACATCCTTAAGTCTTTTGAGACGTCTAAAGAGCGTCGTCTATCCACTCCAGGCTGGAACCTAGACGTAGTCTTAAGGTTCCTTATGTCACCTAGGTTCGAACCTCTCCAGTCAGCTTCCTTCAAGGACCTTACCCTCAAGACTCTTTTTCTCGTCTGCCTTGCAACAGCTAAGAGAGTCAGTGAGGTTCATGCCTTCAGCAAGAACATTGGTTTCACGACCGAATCTGCAACATGTTCTTTTCAGCTCGGATTCCTAGCAAAGAACGAACTTCCTTCACGTCCTTGGCCTAGATCGTTTGAAATACCTAGCCTCTCCAACATGGTAGGTAACGAACTAGAGAGAGTTCTTTGCCCTGTCAGAGCTCTCAAGTATTATCTTAATAGGTCTAAACCTATTCGAGGACAGTCAGAAGCCTTATGGTGTGCCATCAAGAAACCTTCGAGGCCCATGTCCAAGAACGGGGTTTCGTATTATATAAGGCTTCTGATTAGAGAAGCCCATTCTCACTTAAAGGAGGAAGACCTTGCATTGCTGAAGGTAAGGACCCACGAAGTAAGAGCCGTAGCTACTTCGATGGCCTTTAATAAAAACCGTTCTCTGCAGAGCATAATGGATGCAACCTATTGGAGGAGCAAGTCAGTGTTTGCATCATTTTATCTTAAAGATGTCCAGTCTCTTTACGAGAACTGCTACACCCTGGGACCATTCGTAGCAGCGAGTGCAGTAGTAGGTGAGGGCTCAGCCACTACATTCCCTTAATCCCATAACCTTTTTTAACCTTTCTCTTGAATGCTTTTATTGTTGTTTTTATGGTTGTTACGGTAGGCTAAGAAGCCTTCCGCATCCTTTTGATTTGGCGGGTGGTCAATTCATTCTTGAGAAGCGCCTGGGTTAGAGGTTATGTAGAGGTCCTTTAGTAGGGGTTGCAGCCCTATATACTTTAGCACCTTTGAGTTGATTCAGCCTCCAAGAGGAACGCTGCGCTCAGTAAGGAAGACGAACTTAAAAAAGAGGCAGAGTAACGGTTCAATTCGACTTCCTTACCAGGTACTTATTATTTCATTGTTATTTGAGATAACTGTTATATGAAATATGGGATACTTAGCTATCCTTTAATCTTGTACACTGGTTTTCACCCACCCCCCTGGGTGTGAATCAGCTACATGATTATCGGGTAAGTTTAATATTGAAAAATGTTATTTTTATTAGTAAAATAAATTTTTGAATATACTTACCCGATAATCATGATTTAATCGACCCTCCCTTCCTCCCCATAGAGAACCAGTGGACCGAGGAAAAATTGAGGAGGTGTCAACAAGAAGTACTATAGTACCTGGCCACAGGTGGCGCTGGTAAGTACACCCCCTTCTAGTATTGTGATAGCTGGCGTATCCCTCCATAGAATTCTGTCGGGCAACGGAGTTGACAGCTACATGATTATCGGGTAAGTATATTCAAAAATTTATTTTACTAATAAAAATAACATTTTTCCTTTCTACAATTTTCATACTGAAATATGAAAGTTTTAGGAGCTTCAAAAAGTTTTGTTTTACTTGTTTGACTTTCTACTTAGTACAGTGTACTGTATATCCAAATCTTAAAATTTTGACAATCTGTTGTTATACATTTTTTGTGTAATTGTACATAACTTGTATTCTAATTATGATGTAACTCATGGTATAAAAGAGGGAGCAGTTGCTATTAATGATAACATTAACCTTTGAGAATAACTCAAAATTACTTTTGCATTGTGATCGAGTACTTTGGGCAGTGTACACCGCCCCCATTGGTACTTTACCCTACTTAGGGCCTTGCTCTCAGGCTGCGTGCGATAGTATCTAAAGGTTCTTTGCAGCATCTCTCTTGTATCTAACTACTTTACATTTATAGCTTTAATTCTACATTCATTGTTTGTGGTCTCTTACCACTTTGCTGGCTGATTTCATTAACTTGGTACTACGCAATTTTCATCCTTCATTAAAGAAATACAGTAATCTTTCTGGTCTGCCTATTGAGAATTGAGAGTGATTTGGTTGAAGTATTGTATTTTGTAATATAAATAATTCTGTAACATTCACCTTACTGGTGTTAACAACATTAGGAAAGTAGGGGTTTTATATTTATGAAACGAAAATTATTTTGACATATAATTATTTTTTTCCTTTATCATGATTATATTAATTTCCTGGCTTCATATGCGTATGAATAGTTTGTATTAGTCTTTGAACCAATGTGTATTATACTGTATATATTTTATCTAGTACAAAATATTATGTTGTTAATTTCTCATCTGTAAATTTGTAGATTAAAGTTATTTATTTGTGCCTGATTAATAATAGATTTTTATATAACAATTGTACATAATGATACCATTAATAATAACTTTTGTATTTTTACTTTTATTCGTTGTTGTTTGCTTTCTTATCCAACAATATTTTGCTTGCCTTGAATGGCCAATAACTGTGTTTGGTTTGGTCAGTATCCTGTATCACTGAGGGAGAGGTTTTTCAAGGCCCTCTAGATTGTCTATTTCAGCTTCCAAAAAACAATCTACCAGTAATTCATACCAAAGACAAGGACATGTATTTTGGTTGGTGCAAATCCAGAGGAATTTCAGAGGCAAAGACCAGTTTATCTATTGTTAAGTGTTTCCTTTCCTATTTTATAAGGAATTAATTTCATCTATTAAAGGTTCTATGTCAGTGATTAATACTGCCATCAGCAATATTGGATCAAATTTTTCCTCTTTCGGTATTATTGCAAATAGTTTTAGATCTTTTATTATAAAAAACCTTCTGTCATTAGATCAGTTCATTAGAATTTAGGTGTGGTTTGACTTTATTTAAAAGGTCCACGTTATGAACTGTTGTACAGATAACCATTCAAGGATCTCACAACGAAGAATCTCTTTTGGCTTTGGCATTGAAATCTAGTGAATTTCAGGCCCTTTTTAGAAATGTCAGCTTAGTGGTTGATTAGATAGTTTTATCTCTTTGGCCAAGTTTGAAGACCAAGAATGATTTCAGTGCAAGATGTTTTACCTCAACTTTTTTTCATATCCCCTTTTGAGGTCAGAATGTGTGTAGTGAATCAGAAGATAGGTTTCTATGTAGATGCAGATTTCACTAGGAAAAGGTCCATGCTTTACTTTGAGGGGGGGGGGGGGGCGGTTGTTAAGATACAGTCACCCCCTTTCCTAAAAAGCTATGTACTGTGATTTCTTAAAGATTTTGGGGCCGAAATGAATGTAGAGTTGGAATCAAGCCATATGCAGTACTTAAAAGTTATGGTTCGTGATATTAGGAGTGCTGCTACTAAACTTAATTTCTGTTGTAATCTTTCTTTGGTCTTGGCAACAGCTCAGTGGAATACCAATTAGTGTGTGCTAAACTACTTGAATGAGGCCTTTTTTTATAAAGATTGCTGGGCATCAAGTCTTGTGGGAGCAGCTGGTCATATTTTAGTTTAATATGTTGTTCGATATTTTATTTTAACTGTACAGTATTAGGTATAGACTAATTTAAAAGTTAGTTTCTTTTTTATGGCCCTTATGGGAATTGTTTATTTTTATCTCACTGGAATCGATCTGTTTTGTAACTTTTGGTAGAAGTAACTTTAGTTTTATAACCCAAATATATGGAATATTGACTAGCAGAATATCCAGGTTGATATATAAAATGATTCAGGTTTAGGATACTTTCTTTTGGCTCTTTACCTCACTTACCCTTCTTAATAAGAGTGCAGGATTCAGCAAGGTAAATCCCAAGTAAGACATTAGAATAAAATAATTTTAATGGAATTTATTATTTCGGTAATTACTTGGGGCTCACCTAATTCCCCTACCCCCACCTCCCCATTGGTTAGTGATGGCAAGAGATTCTTTGGCTTCAAATTCACTTTCAGATATGAAGCGGCACTAAGCCAATGTTGTTTACCATAGAGTGCCGTAGATGGCTTTGCTAATTGTAGCTGGCTGTAAATGGACAATTGGAGATGGGAATCAGTGGAGGCTTCAGCAAGGAAGAAAGGTGAACTACTGGTAAGTTTTGAAGTGATGAATTTTATTATTAATACTCCATAGCTTTGAATATTAGGATTAACAACTAAAGAAAGGTAAATCAGAGGTTAAGCATGAATGACCAAACATGGTTGGGTGATGAATGAAAGAGATATGAGAGTTTGTTATGAAATATCCAAAAGAAAAGGACGAGTGAAAATGTAAGAATAAAACTAGACAAAAGTCGTACAGATCTTGAGCACCTATTCCAATTTGTGTTTGTTCCGTAACCAAAATACAAACCACGCTATTTACAAAGGGTTTACTTTTAGCGCAGCTGAAATGACGAGCCAATAGTTTTTAACGAGGGTTAATTACCCCCGCGCTAGTTAGCGGGGGGTGGGGAAGGGTAGCTTGCTACCCCTCCCCCCTCCACACACCGGTGACTTGCTTCACTTCACTTTTGGCTCGGCGGTGATCAGACGTGTCTGCTCATCGCCTTCGTGACAGCCTTTAATTTTCTGCTTTTTCTTTTCAGCGTGTGTTGGTTGGAAGTTGACCTTCAGTTATTTTCTTTACTATGCGTACATGCCCTGGAGTTGCCGGCCGTCCTTGTGGGACTTTCATGTCGGACGTTAATACGGATCCACACACCCTCTGCCCTCAATGTCGGGGCCGACTGTGTGACCAGGAGAATATGTGCCGTGAGTGCAGGGAGTGGTCTGCCTCCCAGTGGGAGAGGTTTGGCCGTCGGCGTAAGAAGAAGTCCAAGAGAGACCGGTCTCCTCCGGGGTTAGCCTTGAAGGAGGAAGGTTCTCGGGACTCTTCTTCCGCCGCCCAAACCTCCTCCGAAGCTCCCCCTCGTCCGCCTCCTAAGGAGAGTCGGCCGAGTGGGAGCGCAGGCCCTTGTTCTGTTTCCCGACCGTCGGTGGGGGGAGAGGGCGTCGCCTCCCATAGCGAGGCGGATCCCCCTCCTCCTCCGGGGGAGGTTATTGATAATGCCTTATCTAGTGATGATCTTTTACAGATTTGGTCGTCCCTGGGGCTTAAGGGCTTGCCCTCCAGGGTCGCTCTTATTGACCGTATCTCGTTGGGGGCCGCTGTTAAGCAGTCGCCGGTGGTAGCAGAGGTAGACCCTCTGTCTATTGTCGACGTCATGGTGACAGAGGCCTCTGACGTGGCCGGGCGTTCCGCCGCAGGTGCTGTTGCTGGTGATGGTGCTAAAGGCTCTCCTCCTCCTTCCGTACATCCTTCGAAGGGGGAAGTGAGTCCTTCGGTCTCGACTGCTGCTCAGCTTCCTTCTGAGGGAAGTGCTTTGTCGGAGACTCCCCTTCGGAGGACCGATGGTCCCGACGATCTCCCCCGAGGCCGCCTCCGCCGTAAGGCTCACCGTCCTCTACACCACAAGGGTCTCCCTTCCCCTTACAAGGGGACTAAGAGGCACCTTTTTGGGTCTTCATCCTCTGGGGGGGGACTCTCCTCGTCAGCCTCAACCTACAGCTCCGCCCTCCTTGAACCTCTCTGCAGACCGCTCACCATCTCCTACCAGATCTTCGCCTTCTGGAGAACTCGTCACCCGATGGGCAACGGTCCCTTCGGGGCTAAGGGATCCTTCCCTTACGCGAGCAGTGCTAGCGCACAAGCGCTCTCCTGCTCGCCAGCGCTCTCCTGCTCGCCAAGACTCTCCTGCTCGCCGACGCTCACCTGCTCGTCGGCTCTCTCCTGATGTTCGGCCCCCTCGCCAGCGCTCTCCTGCTCGTCAGCTCTCTTCCAAGCGTCAGCGCTCATTTGAGGACCCTTGCCCTGCGGTCTCTGACCACCCTTTAGTTCCTGCTGAACTCCCTGCTCACCATCTGCCTGGTCCTGTGGCTACGCAACATCGTGCTGCGCGTGTGTCAGAAACACATGTTCGCCAACGCGCCAGCGGTCTTCCCGTTCCTGCTCGTGAACGCGCCGCGCCACCTGTCCTCTCACATGACACGCGTCGACCTTCTGCTCGCCAGCGATCTCCAGCTTGCCAGCGATCTCCAGCTCGCCAGCGATCACCTACGCGCCAGCGAGTACCTGCTCGCCAGCGTTCACCGGTTTGCCAGCGCGCACAAGCGATCTTAGTATCGCCTATTCAACAGCGACAGCTAGCGCGCCGACGTTCTCCAACGCTCCTGAAGGAACATGGTTCGCCAGCTTCTATCTCGCCATCGCGCGATTGCCCGCCTGCACATGCTGCTCGCCATCGCTCGCCATTGCACAATCGCCCTCCTGCGCATGCTGCTCGCTATCGCACGACCCTGCACGATCGCCCTCCTGCGGATGCTGATCACCATCGCACCCCATCACGCGATCGGCCACCTGCGCATGCTGCTCGCCATCGCTCGCCCCTGCACGATCGCCCTCCTACGCATGCTGCTCCTCATCGCACGACCCTGAACGATCGCCCTCCTGCGGATGCTGATCACCATCGCACCCCATCACGCAATCATTCACCTGCGCATGCTGCTCGCCATCGCTTACCATTACGCGGTCATTCACCTGCGCATGCTGCTCGCCATCGCACACCAGTGCGTCGACATACCACATCGCGCCATCGCCAACTTGAGCGACTGCACTCACCAGCTCGTCATCGATCGCCTGTGGATCTACATCGCCAGCGATCTTCCTCACCTACGCGGCAGCGCGTTCCCTCGACGTCGCGCCAACGCTTGCGTTCGTCGCCTCGGACACGTGTTTATTTACCTGCCCACCCTCGCGCCCTCTCGCCTGCGCGCCCGCGCGACCGCTCGCCTGTGCGCCCGCGCGACCGCTCGCCTGTGCGCCCGCGCGATCATCCACCTGCGCGCCCGCGCGATCGCTCACCCGCGCTCCCGCGCGACCATTCGGTTGTCTCTCCTACGCTGAAGAGAAAGAGAGGAGTGGACTTCGTGGTGACTTCCCCCAGGGCGAAGTTGGTTCCCAAGAGGTCGGTCTCGAAGGTCTCCTTCTCCCGTGGACGAGGCCTTTCCGTCCTCAGGTGAGTCCAGTGGGGCGGTAGTCTTCCCCTCGGCACCAGGGGGGGAGACTTCGCTTCAGGCAGGAGAATCGTCTCGTGAGGAAGGGGCCCCTCGAACCTCGTTGTTGGGATCCTGTATCCCTCCCAGGAGGGAACCCAAGGATTCCAAGACCGTCCCTAAATCCTCTGCAAGGATTCGTCAGGAACCCACGACTACCCAGGGGAATGTCCACGTATCACCCCAGGAAGAGATTCCTGGGGCAGGAGACTTAGCTGCCAGCCCGCAGGGAGGAGAACAGCAAGAGTCCGAACATGCCTTCTGGCAGGTCCTAAGCCTGATAAGGCAACTTAACAGACTTACGGATCCAGTCATCGCCCCCCGTGAAGGCAAAGACACGATTCTGGATGAAGTGTTTGACGTTCGGAAGGCCCCTAAGACCAGTGCAGCTCTGCCCTGGTCTCGGGGCCTGAAGAGTGCCAGGGCTAGGGCTAACGCTCAGCTCGCACTTCTTGCCTCCTCCAGTCGTTCCACTGCCGGGAACAAACTCATCCCTCCTCCTCGCCTTCAGCAGAGGAGGTATTTCGAGATCTTGGGTGAGCACAACCTCGCTCTTCCTCTCCATCACTCTGTGGAGGAGCTGGCGAAGGGAGTTCCCCTTGAGAAACTCTCTGCCCGGCAGGTGTCGTTCTCGGCGGCAGAGATCCTTAACCACGAGAAGGTCGCTAAGTGTGCCATGCAGGCCACTTCGTGGCTGGACTTCTGGCTAGGATCTCTGGGCATCCTATTGCGATCGGAGGACTTGTCCAAGGAGACCAATAGGAAGGCCCTAGAGACCTTCTTGCTCTCGGGCACCCGCTCCATCGAGTTTTTGGCGCACCAGGTTACCACCCTGTGGGCCAACTCGGTGTTGAAGCGTCGCGATGCTGTGTCCGAGAGATTCCATCCGAAGGTCCCCGCCGTAGATGTGTGTAGGCTCCGACATGCTTCCCTTCTGGGGGAGAGCCTGTTTGAGCCTCAAGACTTGGAGCGAACGGCTGAGAGGTGGAGGAAATCCAGCACGGACTCCCTCCTCCACAGGGCCCTTACAACTCGGCCCTATAAGCCTCCAGCCCCGCCACAACAGCAGCAACAGCCTCGTAAGGCTCCCAAACAGGCACCGGCAGCTAAGAGAGTGGTGTCTAAGCCCCAGCCCTTTCCAGCCAAGGTCAAGAGGGGCGGTAAGTCCTCCAGGGGAGGCAAGACTCCTAGGGGTGGCGGCCGCGGCCGCAAGCCCTAGGGGTGGCAGTCCCCCTGCGTGTCCACCTGTGGGGGGATGCCTTCAGCGTTGCGTCCGCAGGTGGCAGCAACACGGGGCCGATGCTTGGACGGTCTCAGTGATCGGCCAAGGTTATCGCGTCCCGTTCATGACATCTCAACCTCCCCTGACAGCGAATCCAGTGTCGTTGAGCTCCTATGCCACGAGATCGGCAAAGGGGCTGGCCCTTCAGGCCGAAGTCGAGACCATGTTCGAGAAGGGTGCTCTCCAGGAGGTCGTGGACGGCTCCCCAGGCTTCTTCAGTCGACTCTTTCTTGTAAAGAAGGCTACTGGAGGCTGGAGACCCGTCATCGATCTCTCAGCTCTGAACAGGTTTGTCAAACAAACCCGGTTCAGCATGGAGACAGCAGACACGGTCAGACTTGCGGTGAGACCACAAGACTTCATGTGTACTCTGGATCTAAAGGACGCGTACTTCCAGATCCCAATCCATCCGTCTTCCAGGAAGTACCTGAGATTCTGCCTAGACAACAAGATCTACCAGTTCAAGGTGCTGTGTTTCGGTCTCTCCACAGCTCCTCAGGTGTTCACCAGAGTGTTCACCCTGATTTCAGCTTGGGCGCACAGGAACGTCATTCGTCTCCTTCGTTACCTGGACGATTGGCTGATCCTAGCAGACTCGGAGTCGACCCTTCTTCGGCAACGAGACAGGCTTCTGGATCTTTGCCAGGATCTGGGGATCGTGGTAAACCTCGAGAAGTCCTCTCTGCAGCCGTCCCAACGACTGGTTTATCTAGGCATGCTAATAGACACCAATCTCCACAAAGCCTTTCCATCAGACGACCGGATAGCAAGGCTGAGGAGGGTGGCGGAACCTTTCCTCAGGCGAAAAGAACTCTCCGCCCAATCGTGGTTGCGTCTCTTAGGCCACCTATCCTCCCTGGCCCGTCTGGTTCCAAATAGCCGCCTCAGGATGAGATCCCTTCAATGGCGGCTCAAGTCCCGGTGGAATCAAGGATTCGATTCCCCGGACATTCTGATCCCAATGGGGTCTCTGGAACAGACGGACTTGCGGTGGTGGCTGGCCGACGAGAACCTGCGGAAGGGAGTGAGTCTTCTCGTCCTCCCCCCGGAATTGACTCTGTTTTCGGACGCGTCAAAAGAAGGGTGGGGGGCGCACGTTCTGAACCAGAGGGCCTCAGGCCTTTGGTCAGAATCAGAAAAGTGCCTACACATCAACCTGCTAGAATTGAAGGCCGTCTTTCTGGCTCTTCAGCAGTTCCAACGGTCCTTGGCGGGTCACTCCGTGGTGGTGATGAGCGACAACACCACGGTAGTGGCTTATATCAACAAGCAGGGAGGCACTTTTTCGCAACAGCTATCCCATCTTGCAGTAGAGACTCTGAGGTGGACCGAAACCCACTCGATAACACTATCAGCTCGCTTCATTCCTGGCAAGAGGAATGTGCTCGCCGACAGTCTGAGCAGGGCTTCGCAGATAGTGAGTACCGAGTGGTCTTTGGATCCTCAGATAGCCAACAAAGTCCTGACTTTGTGGGGTTCCCCGACGGTGGACTTGTTCGCGACAGCCTTGAACTTCAAGCTGCCCCTGTACTGCTCACCAGTCCCGGACCCCAAGGCACTCTGGCAAGATGCTTTCCAGCAACGGTGGGACAACATCGACGTGTACGCCTTCCCACCATTCTGTCTGATGAGAAGGGTGCGCAACAGGACCAGACTATCGGTCAACTGTTCCATGACTAGTAGCTCCGCTATGGCATCACGCGGAATGGTTTCCGGACCTTCTGCAACTCCTGACGGAACTCCCAAGGGAGCTTCCTCCACGACACGAGCTTCTCAGACAACCCCACTCCGGCGTCCCTCACAGGGCCGTAGCCTCGCTTCGGCTTCACGCCTGGAGACTATCCAGCGTCTCCTCACGGAGAGAGGCTTTTCGCAACAGGTTGCGGAGAGAATGTCTCGGCACCTGCGAAGGTCCTCTGAGGGAGTCTACCAAGCAAAGTGGAGAGTCTTTTGTGGTTGGTGTCGTGGAAGGGGTATCTCTCCACTCGATGCCACTATTCCAGCAATAGCGGACTTCCTCGTGTATCTGCGAGAAGAAATGTGCCTTTCTGTCTCGGCAGTGAAAGGCTATCGCTCAGCCTTAAGCTTGGCCTTCAGATTGAAGGGCGTGGATATTTCTTCATCGCTAGAACTCTCTTTACTCATACGTAGCTATGAGCTTACCTGCCCCCAGTCGGAAGTGAGACCCCCTCCTTGGAACGTGGTTCGAGGCCTCAGGTCTCTTAAGAGACCTCCCTTCGAGCCATTACGCCAGGCCTCCGATCTCCACCTGTCTTGGAAGACGGCTTTCCTACTCGCCTTGGCCTCGGCCAAGCGAGTTAGTGAACTTCATGGTCTCTCGTACGACATCGCCCATTCAAGGGGATGGGGGGAGGTAACGTTCAGGTTCGTCCCTGAGTTTGTGGCCAAGACTCAGAATCCTGGAGTGCCGGATCCTCGGTTCGACTCTTTCAGGATCGCGAGTCTCCGTTCTGTAACAAACGACCCAGACCAGCTGCTACTATGCCCAGTGAGGTGTCTGAGGCACTACTTGAGGAGAACGGCTGCAGTCCGTCCTCATGTGCGAGCTTTGTTTGTGAGCACAGGCAGGACGAAGAGGAGGGTCACCAGGAACACCATCTCAGCTTGGATTCGAAGGGTTATCCACCATGCCCTGAATCCTGACCCTCCTCCATCACGTCGCCCTCGGGCCCACGATGTCAGGGGTATTGCTACATCCCTGGCCTTCAAGAGAAACTTCTCTGTGACGCAGGTACTTCAAGCTGGGGTCTGGAAGCGTCAAACGACCTTCACAGCCCACTACCTGCAAGACGTGACCCACAGGAGCCTCGATACGTTTTCTATCGGCCCTGTGGTGGCTGCACAACAGCTGGTCTAACCTCAGGCTCCTTTTTGGACAAGTAGCAGTAGGTTGAGGGCGTTGTTATCCGGTCTTAGTCTGCGTGAATGAAAGAGTATGTCTGACCCTTACTTCTTTCTTCATTCTCCCCTCTCTTGGGGAAGCAGCATCCTGGTCCTCGCATAGCTGACCTCGACCTCTGCAGGTAACCCATGCTTCTTTGTGCTCCTAGTATTAAGCTTAATACTGTTGCGTCTCCCATACCCTGACGAGGTGGTATGGGGAACGTCCTATCCTAGAATTCCTATCTGAAGGTCTCAAGGTCAACTTCATAGGACGAGTCACACTCTCCTCCTCACACTGCTTATGTAGGCCACTCGTTCCTAGCGATGCTAGGAACCTGTGAGGTACAGGGGCTCCCTCTCTCTAGTGCTGCTCACTGAGGGATCGAGCCCCCGGGCAAGCCGAAGTCAGTAAGGCTGGGGACTTTCCAACCTTCCTAAGGGGTAAGTCACCCTTTGTAAATAGCGGGGTTTGTATTTCGGTTACGGAACAAATGACAAATTCGAAGATAATTTGTATTTTTCCTAACCATACAAACCTTAGCTATTTACACATATGTGCCCGCCATCCCTGACCCCCAAGTCAAGTCCTACCTCTAAGTGAAGTGAAGCAAGTCACCGGTGTGTGGAGGGGGGAGGGGTAGCAAGCTACCCTTCCCCACCCCCCCGCTAACTAGCGCGGGGGTAATTAACCCTCGTTAAAAACTATTGGCTCGTCATTTCAGCTGCGCTAAAAGTAAACCCTTTGTAAATAGCTAAGGTTTGTATGGTTAGGAAAAATACAAATTATCTTCGAATTTGTCATTTTTTCAAATTTTTTTTAGTGATTTGTAAATTCATTTTGAGGTGTACCTAAAGTATGCTGAAGTGCAGGTTAATTGTGTTTGCAAAGCCAGGAAGTGATTTAAGAAAGTCTTTAATTCTCACAGTAAGTACACGATTTGTTGGGACAGAGTATGGTCTATGGAGGATGAATGTTGAGTGTAGGGATAGTAATGACCATACAATGTAAGTCTATCTTGATTAATCCTTTGAGCTCCATTAAACATACAGTATTCTATGTCAGGATATTTCTACTCCATTCGGTGTCATTGTACGTATTTTACTTCCAGTTATTACCATTTTTTTCTTATTTATGCGGATGAAAATTTTATTGTATGTATCAGTGTAAATGAAACTTATTCAGTATGGTTTAAAAAAGTTCTGATTAATCATTCTTTTGTGCTAAAATGCGCTTATTAAAATGTCCCATGAAAGGGACTCTGTCTTAAGAACAAATTATTTTTTGTGGGGGGACCGTTTCTTATTAAAAGGGCTAAATAGAATTTTGCAGTGAGTTTTGGGATGCTGAATGCTGCTGATTACTTTGAGAACATGTAGTTCATTCTACGTCAGGGTCTGAAACATTGCTAGCAGAAATTTTTATCT
This sequence comes from Palaemon carinicauda, assembly GCF_036898095.1. Taxonomy (NCBI): domain Eukaryota; kingdom Metazoa; phylum Arthropoda; class Malacostraca; order Decapoda; family Palaemonidae; genus Palaemon; species Palaemon carinicauda. The sequence continues at coordinate 5,497,176 of NC_090757.1, forward strand.
ATTTTATGGGGAAATTGGTGAAATGTTTATATATTTTATGGGGAAATTGGCAAAGCAAATGACAGGAGAGGTAGCTCTATGATTTTAGTTATTAGGATCATTCAAGTCTGAGAACTTTTAAGGATGATTCACTTAACAGAGGGATTCATCGACAGGACCTATCTTGTCGAGATAGGCTATTTTTCTTTTCTTCCCACCAGTCTTAATAAGTCGATGGACTTATGTTGTTTTACCTTCTTAGGAGGATGTGAACATAATTTTAGACAGCATTCATGTTGTATTATTCCTTTTAAAACCCAAGTTTGGCAGATAACCATTCTTGCCTCACAATGTGGCCTCGAGTTCAGGGCCTAGAACAAAACATGTAAAACCTTCTGATCCTTGCCCCAGTCTGTCTAAATCAGTTGCTATGCCTGGCCCATTGGCAGCAAGCCCCATGCTCCCCATGAGGGACTCCCATATGTGAACTTGCCATTGCAAGAGTTTTGTTGTCACCAAAGTAGTGGACGACAGCGAACATCCCTTATTTTGTTGAGGTGAACGTGAATGTATACTGTACCAATTATTAACTTCCTACGTCACTCACAAATCATGGTAATACTTTGCTCTCCTAGAGAGTAACCAAGCCCATCTCCACTCTATCTCCCTCATGTCTTTGATTCTTCCTGGAAAAGTTGAATCTAGGGAGTTAAATTCTTGCTGTCCAACGACTTTAACTTTTACTTCATTGTGTAACTGTAGGGTTTTCCCCAGTTACACTTAAAGGTTTAAAGGCTGCTCTTGAATGGCAGAGGCAAGGGACAGTGACATTGACCTATCAAGAAGTACAATGCCATAGAGACTGACCATATTACATATAATCAGCACCCAAGCCCCCTCTCCACCCAAGCTAGGACCAAGGATGGCTAGGCAATGGCTGCTAATGGTTTAGCAGATAGACCTATAGGCTTCCCCAAACCACCCCTTCCTTAGCTCACAAGGATAGTGAGGTTACAGCGACCAAAGGAGTTAACAAGTTTGAGCGGGACTCGAACCCCAGTCTGGCGATCACCATGCAAGGACGCTACCACCAGGCCACCTCAACTTAGCCACTGAACTTCTCGCTGGCATCAGGCACATGATATATTGGCCAAATGAATAAATCTAAGCTTAGCTTCACTTGTTTTATATCCCTCATCTCCATTCTTGCTTTCTTTCTTTCATCATGCTGTCCACCCTTTAATATCTTTTACCTTACAGTGTAACTAAGGTCTCAACATAAAAAGGCTTGGGCAGGCTCCAACACTGTGTGTTATACTCTAAATGCATAAATCAAATCAAATCTTGTGTTCCAACATTTCAGATTGGATTTGACAAAAAGTTGTGCTAAGAAGCACAATCAAATCCCTTATCTTTGAGAAACAAGGATTTAAAGAGAAAGTAAGGTGGAATGAGGTGTGGTTTTGCACTTTACAAGTAGAGCTCCCTTTGGAGACACCCAGTGTGTGGTCAATATTTTGTTCTTGTTAGCATTAGTTTCTGCTAGAAAGATAAATGAGATACGGGCCCTTTCATTTGAGGTGGAGTTTTTGGAAGTAGTACTGTCTTGGCATGTAGACTTTTTGACTAAGAACAAATTCCTGACAAAGGAAGGCCGGATATTTAGATACCCTCTTTGTAATTCATTATGAACCAGGACTCGGAGGAACTTCTTTGCCACTGTGGAGAGAGCTCTTCCTATGTACTTTAAGAGGTTAGTTTCGGCCAACAACCTCTTTTGCAGGGTGTGGTTACCAACAGACCCCTGTCTAAGAATTCCATATTGACATTCCTCGTAAGTAAAAAATCTGTTACCTTTGGGAATACGCTGTAGTATGAGGTAGGTATTTATCAGAAGATAAAGAAACAGTGTGGATCAACTTGAAAAATTATTAATGTACTAGCTAACAAAAAAAAAAAAATCACATTCATAGAGAGCAGGCAAATGATGCATGCACGAGACCTTTACCACTACATTAAGCAGAGACATGACCACTAAAAAAAAAAATGGAAAGGATAACTGGAATGCTGAGACTCATAGCCAAATTTCAATAGGAAGATCCTTTTACATTTGTATAAGGAAGTTGCAGAGGGCTCTCAAATATTGAAAAGGCAAGGTACACTTAGAATCATATTTCAAAAAGTCTTTGTTCAACTAATGTTCATAAGTTCATGTTGTATGGTGGCAGTTTGCTGGACAAAATTTGTAAAGGGAAGAAATTCACAACGCAGGGTGAACACATAGTTATTTTTGCTTATTTATTTACATTGGTAAAGAGTCATATATGCACAACCTATAAGTGTAAATGTTGGCAATGTGCGAGTATAAATATGGCCAATAAGAAGAGCATGGTATTTGGCAGTCTAAATCTATAGTTGTCTAGTTTTATATAGATAAGAATAGATGGCTATGTTCAGTAGAGAAAATTTTGTGGAAATATTTTTGAAATAGTATCAATGAAAAATAAAAGTATAGGCTACATATGGAAGGGGAAAATTGCAAGGAAATTAATGTTATATTATGGAAGTAAATTGAATTAATGGTGAGAAGAGGGTTTTCTTGAAGAGAATATATATATATATATATATATATATATATATATATATATATATATATATATATATATATATATATGTATGTATATATATATATATTATAGATATATATATATATATATATATATATATATATATATATATATGTGTGTGTGTGTATGTATGTATGTATATATGTAAATATAATTATGGTAATTGTTAAGAACATAATTAAAGACATTGATATGATAAGAATAAGGGAAATTCCCTTATATAATAAAGAGCAAGTTTCTGGTTATATATATATATATATATATATATATATATATATATATATATATATATATATATATATATATATATATATATATATATATATATATATATATATATCTTATCATGCTGACACAACCATTCTGATAACATCTTTTTCATCGTAAATCAGTATCTGAAGGGTTTGGTTACCTGATGTGCCCTCTCCAATGCCTTCTATTAAAAGCATCCACTTCTCTCCATATCATCCTTCATCTTACCTCACCATCTAATTCTCTGCCTCCCTCTTGATCACCCCTCGTAACAGGTTCCTCCCAAGCCCCTCTCACTATCTCCCCACTATCCATCCACAACGTGCCCACACCACCAGTCATAATAGGTCTATTCCTATGTGCTCTGTAATTTTTACTATGCCTGCCATTCTTATTTCATAATATTCTAATTTTCTAGCTGTGGTATTCCCATAGTACATTGCAGCACTCCCATTTTTGTTCTCTCAAGCTTTGCTTCCCATTTTCTTCATAGAGCCCACGTTTCCAAGAAACATATTAACACAAGGAAAATAACCTCCCACAAAATGCTCAAACTAGTGTGCTGTTGTGAGAAAAGGGGGAGGTGGTGGAAAGGGTTGAATGTGTGTGAGTGTGCCTTAGTTCATATCTAACTAAATATTAGGCATCATTTTTGACGTACACCAGTTTCATAGAAAGGAGAAAATGGATGACACGTTAACTAAGATAAAAGATAGAAGGGGAACCTATAGGTCTATCTGTTGAGTCATCAGCAGCTATTGACTGTTCCTTCTTTGAGGTAGCTTGAGTGGAGATGGAGCTTTGACACTGATATGTATATATGGTCAGTCTCTTGGCCATTGTCCTGCCCCTTGCCTCTGCTGCAGATGCGGACCTTTAAATCTTTAAAATCCTATTTACATTTTACTAAGAATGCTCATTCTAAAAATGGAAAATTGGAGAAAATATTGTTAACGTGTATCTCGCCCAGTTAACTAGCTCCTCTAGGAGAAGGACACTCCAAAATTAAACCATTGTTTTCTAGTCTTGGGTAGTGCCATATCCACTGTACCATGGTCTCCCACTGTCTTGGGTTAGAGTTCTCTGTTACTTGAGGGTACACTCGGGCACACTTTTATATCTTATTTCTCTTCCTCTTGTTTTGTTAAAGTTTTTATATTTTATATAGGGAATATTTATTTCAATGTTGTTACTGTTCTTGAAATATATTTTCCCTTGTTTCCTCTTCTCACTGGGCTATTTTCCCTGTTGGAACCCTGAGCTTATAGTATCCTCCTTTTCCAACTAGGGTTGTAGCTTAGCAAGTGCAACTAATAATAATAATAATAATAATAATAATAAATGCAGCGGGCCGGTTTTTCATCCTAGGTTACCTAGAAGAGCAGGGGAGGAAATGGGTGTGCAGTTATAAAGATTATTCTTGTCAGTTTTGTGACATCAAAAGTAACTCGTAGTCGTAATCTAGAACAGGGTTTCCCCTAATTTCAGGGTGACTTTTATCAGGTACCATTATCCTGGTGTGTGTTACATATTAAAAGATAATAATAATAGAATATTTGGCATGTATTTTCATAATATAAGTTTAAAAGATAAATGTAATTTACTAAAAATCATTGACAAGTGGAGGTAATGTTTTTTGCCAGATGTCAGCTAACCTACGGGAGTCTAGTTGGCATTTATACAATCTAGGTTCTTTTTATGGATATCCGCTACATCATAAAATTGAGGAAAATACAATGGTAGATAGATGTAGGATACTTTAGGCTAGTGTCATACAAAGGTCAGCATTGACCCATATGATCCTATGATGGAAAAGTATCATAGGTTCAAAAGGATTTCAAGAAACGACGGCGGTCCATTGAACTTTTGGTATTATTGTAGTGTATTACAGGGCAATGTAACTTAGGAAATAAACTACTTTTTCTTATAGAAAAAATTACGCTCTCTTCGTAAATGGGAGCGTTTGGTGGGTGACGGCCAGATCCCATAGAAAACGGGAATATTCTGATCTGTGGCCGTCGTTCTTAAAACGATTTTGGCGGGAGGAGATAATTTAAAAGACCCACCTAACCTATGCTAAAAGCAATATCCTTACCCAAGGGGGCTTCGCCCCCTTCGGACCCCCCCCCCCCCCGCCCTTACACAACAGTTTCCTTACCTACGAGTACGACGGGAGAAGCTAACTTAGAAAACCCACCTAACCTATGCTAAAAGCCATGTCCTTACCCAGGAGGGCTGCGCCCCCCCGGACCCCCCTCCCCCTACACAACATATTTAAGATCCGTAGACCATTTCCAAACTTTTTTATTCTATACAAGATAACAGTCGTAGCGATAATAAGCAAATTAGGACGCTTAGCCGTAGCGCTACAAACTACCCCGAAAATGACACTCGTTCCCTTCGCAAATGAATAGTTTCAGAAATATATATATACCTATATCCTACGATAATGGGTGACCTCCAGTGGGAACTCTGGGTTTTGGGTGGGGAAAACATACTGGAGAAATGATATATAAACGATCAAGTTATTTACTACAGGAAAACATTTTCTGTTCAAAATCAGACCCTGTAATACAGTACTACTTTACCGAACTTTTAGCCCCAAGAGCTGAAATTTATAATATTAATTCAGAATAACACACTAATTAACGAGAAGTTTACTCATATCATTGCATTTCTAAGAGAGTATAGAATGAGACATATTGTACAGCATGTATAATCAGGTGACATGCTTAAAACTATCACTCAAGGCTCGATAAGTTAGGTTAGGTAAAGTTTTGGTTAGGTTAGGTGGAACCTTTGTATATTGACGGCCAAGGGTTCGCGTTCATAAAAACTGGTAATATTTTCCCAATTTTCTAGTCGTTCATAGTCGTGACCGTTATGCTACAAAAACATTATGGAAGAACACCACCTAATGTAAGCTTCACAACCTAATCTAACCTAGAAGCCATATCCTTACCCAGTGGGTGGGTACGCCCCTTTAGACTACTGTATTCCTGGCTTACTCCGTGTTTGTTTCCCAATTAGCTCCACTCCTGGCAAGGTAGCACTAAATCATATTTCATAAAAGAAATCCATTTTACAAGTAATTAGAGATTTTACACCAGTCCCAACGAAATGCATTCACTCCATGATATATATTAACAGAAACAAATATAATTGTTATAATTGTACATTATTCAAAGTTGGAATCTGCTGTTTGCATTATCCTCCTCTTTCTAAGGGACAACTTTCTTTCTTTTGCGATGGATGGTATGGACCGGCGCATGTTCTGCAGTACACTATACACAAGCTAAAATAACTAGTACATCACACGATAGTTTGGAACCTCCAAAGAAACTTAAACTTTTTTGGGGGGGCAATTTTCTTAATGCGCGAACTATTTGAACAGTCCTAAAAATGTGGGCATGCCATTGTGAGTTGATTTTCCATCATAAACATAATGCATATTACCAACACTACTCTTGAAATAAATGCTGGAATAATAACATAGTCTTATGTTATACAAATAAGACTTAAACTGCCTCAGTTGGGCGAAGTTCATAGCCCTTGCCAGTTTTGAATTGTTCAAGTTATATCACTTGTATCAGGTAGAACATGTTCACTCTTGGAGTTCAACGTTGCCATCTTCACATCTTGTCAACTAAGAACTGGCATTTCCACACCATGTTTGATGCTCCCTTTACCCTGTTTAAATTTTGGAATGATTGAAGACTGAATGGATAAAAAAAAGGCTCTTCGGCTATTTCCCGGATCAAGGGGCTCTGATTGGGATGTTTCAAATTACCCCGCCCACCTATAAGGTCAGTGTTGCTCCGCTAAGTTTCTGCTGAATTGATCAAACCCCATCTACAGTTAATTCTAGGAACTACGGGAGCGAGAAAAAGTGTATCAGAAGAAAGAGCTCCTTTAACACGGAAATTCTAAGGCAATTTTGATTATTTTCTTTAAAAAAGTTTAGATCTATCTGGTAAGTACTTACTTGGGGTATCTAGGACAATATGAAAAACTTTTATTCTATACAAGTTTGTGATAAGGCTGAAAATAAAGCAAGTCATGGTGCTTGGACGTCATTTGAACAATTTTTATTCTCACAAATTTGTGATAAGGTTGAAAATAAGGGAGTTATGGGGCTTGGGCAACATCTGAACAATATTTATTCTATTGAAATTTCCAATAAGGTTGAAAATAAGGGAGTTATGGGGCTTTGCCAACATCTGAACAATTTTTATTCGATTAGAATTTGCAATAAGGTTGAAAATAATGGAATTATAGGGCTTGGCCATCATCTGAACAATTTTTATTCTATTCAAATTTGCGATAAGGTTGAAAATAAGGGAGTTATGGGGCTTGCCATCATCTGAACAATTTTTATTCTATACAAATTTGCTATAAGATTGAAAATAAGGGAGTTATGGGGCTTGGCCGTCATCATACGTAAACCCATGTTAGGTTAAATGAAGTGAAGTGTAGAAAGTTTTTACCCAATATAAGACAAGGGTATTTATTTATAATTTACTCAATAATGCCAATAATATTTTCAAATATTATTTCTCATTTTTATTGTTATTTTCTTCTGACGTATTCACAAGCCTTTCCTTCTTTATGTAAGGAATATGTTTTCAGTACGAACTGGAGTGGCTATTGCAGTTGTTTAACGAGGTAGTTAAAGGGCAGGTTGAGAGCAAGGGCGAGGAGCTCCGCCCTCCCAGCTGTCAAACACACTCCTCTCCTCTTATGTTTTCGACCACAATGATTACAGACATACTGTTGCACCCTCAATTGAGCTTTTCATTTGTTTTTTTTTTTCAGATAGTTAATGCTGGTTGTTGATTGCTGTGATTGCGATTGCTGTTTGGGAAAAGATGGACTTTACATTCAGTTTTGTAAAACTTCTGTCAATTCACTCTCTCTCTGTGCTTCTTACTAGGGGCATGATTGTTCGCAATCATCCTCGTGTTGAGTGGAAGTCGTGGCCTCCAATGGAATGACAGGTGTACAGTATGCCCTTAGGAGGAGGAAGAAACCCTTGCTTCTTTCTTCTCATTGAGTGTGTTTGCTACTGCCTCTCATGCGCGTACGCCTCGGCACGGTCCCTGGGTTGTGGTTGTATACGTCAGGGGCAAGGAGCTCTCGGTGCTATGTCAGTGGACTTTTCAGGTTCTGGTGGCGAGTAGGGTTCCTCAGTGTTTGCTTCATTCTATCAGAGGGTAGAGACTTTTCCTTTTGTTTATACTGCTGAAGACAAGGAAAGCTTGGGCCTCCTTAAGTTTTTCAGGTAGGCTTCCCAGTGCCAGTATCTCCTTTGGTGATGCACAGAGAAAGATCGATTGCCAGGCAGGGATGCACAGTGGTGTCCCCTCTTTTACGTTCAATGGTGCAGGGATAGCTCGTGACATGGAATGGGACTGATAACATCCCGATCCATAGCTTTTATATAATTTTAAATCTGTTCCTGGATTTTTGGTTCCTTAATTTTGGTAGAAGGAATGATCCTCGGAGTCTGAGTGGGTTAGTCGTCACCCTAGGAGCTTCTGGTTCTTGTATGTTTTACCCATTTTTGAGGCTTTTACACCACGCACTGTTTTGAATCTGATCGTTATGCTCGTGGTTTGTTGCCAATGTGAGAATTCAGATCTGAAATACTCACTTGAGTCTATGGGATCCAGGAGGCTTTTGCCTTTCTCCTTTGATACTGGCTCAGGTTATGTTGACTCTTGTCTATGACTGCCATCTTGATAGGATATTATTCTGATTGGCTGTTCAGAGACATCAGTTATTCAATTAATTTGGTGGTAGACCATGATTCATGACCGGGTTGGATAAAGTTTCGGTCTTCTCTAATTCTCAGCATGCAGGTTACTGGAGTCACATTACTCTCTCTCGTACAGAACCAGGAAGGATGACATGTCCATGGAAGAAGAAGAGTACCTTCCTACTTAAGGATGAGTCTCTTATTGAAAAGACAAGAGATTGTATATGTTTAGAAACAAGTAAATTTTCAATATTAAACTTACCCGATAATCATGTAGCTGTCAACTCCGTTGCCCGACAGAATTCTACGGAAGGGATACGCCAGCGATCGCTATACAAGAGGGGGGTGTACTCACAAGCGCCACCTGTGGCCAGGTACTGCAGTACTTCTTGTTGACACCACTTCAATTTTTCCTCTGTCGTGCTTCCGGCAAGACGTTCATGGATACGCTTATAATTTTGGAGTCTTGTTCACGGTTTTTGGTGAAGTATTGCTCTAAGATTTCAGCTTTCGCTATTCAGGAAGTTTTATTATTAGCTTAGCTAGCTTTTGGAATTAATTTGATTAATTATGGTGACGAAGAGAGTATGAACTCTCTTTCACCTTTAAATGGCCGACCCTTCCCTTAGACTGAAGTGTTGGTGTCTAAGAGAGTATAGACTCTCTTTCTTAATTTTGCTTAACAAAAGTTATAGATTTATTTTATATCTCTCCGCCTTTTATAGGCCTCTTCGATTAACTTCCTTTTTTATAAAATTATTAAATTAATTTTTATATTTGTTTATATTCGACCTTTCCTAATAGTAGGCGGTCTTTTCTTGTACCGAAGTTAATTAACATTGAGCCCGTCATTTCGGTTTTACCTGTTAACATATTATGCTATTTTAATGTTTTTGAAAGAATTTCTTTGATAGTCTCGTACTGTTTCAAAGTTGAACTAACGTTTTGTTTTGTCTCTGCAGTTGTTGACGTTCAGAACGTTCAACTTGCGCTCTATCGTTACGATAGAGAGAGAATTTTCACGGTGTCACGTTGCAGTAAGAGTAAACCGTTTATAACGTTTTGTTCATTCTTTCTTAGCTTAATGGTTTTAATTCTAATAAAGGAACTTTTTATTTGGGAAATCTTTCAGTTTTTTTCCTTTAACAATAATATGTTTTAACGAGTATATATGATTGGGCTCTTCTCTCAGGTTCTAAGTCAAGAGAGAGAGAGAGAGAGAGATAGAGACGGAGGGAGAGAGAGCTGGATAAACGTTTCGTTCAAGCGAGTAACGTTGTTATCGTTTTTGCTCTTCTCCCTAGTCTCTTTAGGGGAAGAAGGTAAACGTTTCTAGAGTTTATTCTTGTTCTCAAGCTTTATGCGGTGAGAGATTTTAAACGTAGTTTATTTGATCTAGTGTTTAGTCTCTTTCCAGCCACTGAATTATTTATCTTTCATTAGATTTTTCTGTTACATTGTAATTCTGTTTTCGCAATTACTAACTTTTAAAGAAGGATAGAATTGCGTGTTTCAGGTACAAACCACTTAAAGTTTCGAGTTCAGTGAAATAAGTGCAAACAGAAATTCAAAAGTGATAAGTGATTAGCGCAAAGTGTGTCAGTGTTGTGCGTGAGGGTACTTCTTGCGTGCCAGTCGTCCTCCCAGTCCGGGACCTCTTGCAAGCTCCCAAGCCCAGGGGAGAAGCAATGTCGAAGGGCAAAAGGGTTCGGCAGGCCTTGATCGGCGCACAGAAGTATCCTCGGTGGTTGCGGGCGTGTCTTACAGAGACCGTCACTCCCACCCGCAGACGATTGAGCCCTTATTTTACTCGTCTGCAGAAGAAATTTCGGGGAGATAACGCTGGACTCAGGTCTCAAGACCTCTTAAACGTAAAGTCCAGACCTCTAGAGTTCAACAACCCGGATGCAGTCATTGGGTTAGCTCTGACTCTCCGCAGTCATCAGGTGACTGCACACCTCCTAAGAGAGGTAAGGTGATGCCGCAACAGACCTCATCTTCTGTTAAGGCTTTGCCTCAGCAGACCTTAGCGTCTGCCGACCCCAAGATGACTTTGCTGCAGTCCATGCAGTCACAGCTTGCGGTCTTGATGCGTGAGTGTCAGGCTGAGAAGGTTACACCTCCTCCTGCGATCGCTCCGCCTCACCGCAGTCCAGTCTGCCAGGCGTACGATGTTGAGGTTCCTCAGGATACCTTACCGCGTACTGAGTTGCCAGTTACCAGCGGTGTGTAGCAACCTCCGCCTTCCTTAAGGCAACCTCAGCAATGGGAGCAGGAATCTTATGCCTTACTTCCTCCGCTTCTGCTTGCGGTTCCACCAGCGAGGCAACAATCTCTTGAGGTACGACAACCTCTTCCATCAATGAGGCAGCCACCTCAGCACTCGCTGCAGCGACCTCAACCCTCCTCAAGGCAAGAGCCTTAACTCCTTAGGCTAGCACCTCAGGAACCTCAACTCGCGAGACAAGAACTGCGTTCTGCGCAGCCGCTACCTCAACTCTCGCAGCTCACACCTCAGGAACCTTAACTCGTTCCTCAGGAACCTGCTACTGCGCATCCGCAACCCTTACAGCAAGCGCAACTCTTGAGGCAGCAACCTCATGCTATGAGTCAGCCACCTCAACGCATGCATCTGCCACTTTCTCCTCAACTTGAGCCTCTTCCCATTCAACTTGGAAATAACAAATGACAATAATAACACCTCATTACTTTCATAACTTGCATTTGTAATCATATACATGTATGCCTACACAAACATTATGATAATGGAGGTTATTTGTATTACTTATATAAAAATATATATGTATTCCTTGCAATATATTTTTAACAAAATCGCAAAATATGGCAAAAATATCTTCAAAACAAAAATGAATCATGAGTTATGAATGTAAGGTAAATATTATGTTGATATTAAACCCCATGCAAGCATGCATGAAGTAATGCAGTGTTGCCAACAGGGCGAGTTTCCCTTTCCTGAGGTGAAGTAGATTATAGTACATTTAGTGTAGCTTAATTCTACGATTATCATGCCGGCTATCAAATTCATCAACAAAACAGTCTAAATCAATTCCCTCGGCACGTGCACTTTCAATGGACGGTAATGCGATATTACTCACTCTAGCACTGGTCATGGAATTTCTGAGAAATGTTACACGCCATGCAACACGCTCTGCTTACCTTACAGCATGCTCTACATACAGCATGCTCTGCATACAGCATGCTCTGCATACAGCATGCTCTGCATACAACATGCTCTGCATACCTTACCGCATGCTTCTCAGTCACACATCTTTGGTTGTTGCCAACTCACTAGACTGTCAAGCAGTTTCATAACGTTGCCTTCTAGTCTGCTGCTTTTGCACCAGTGAAACCCTCACTGAGAGAACTTAGCTTTTCTCGGATATGGTCCCTGTAGATGAGAAAGTGCTTTTCTCCCTCCTTCTGATATTCCCTTGAGGACTCTGTCATTTGGAGAGGAGCCTTTAGCTGCGTAGCCTCCTATGGACTTTTATTTAAGCATAACATGCTCCCAGGGAAGGTAATGGTTCCACTTCAGTCGCTAACCCCGTCTGTTACCACACCTGCTCCCATAGACCTTGAGCTGTGTTGCAAGACATGCAGTCCAAGCTTAGTCCTTGTTAGAGGATTTTTTTGTTTACGGAGTCAGTGTGTCACTGGGAAGACGTTCAACAACCAGCAGAAGTGACTTGTTGTGACGCAGTGCGGCAACCTCAGCAACCCGATAAGGAGTTGTCTGTACGACCCAGACAGTCTAGACAGCTTCGGGTTGTCACTGTACTTCCTCGCTTCCCCATGGTTGACAGTTCACAGACTGTGCAGCAGTACCATGATCTTGTGTCCGGCTCCGTCAGACGACTGGCTTTTAAGAGCTCCCACAAGTCGTCGCTGTCTGGAGATTCTCAGATGGACTATGGATCTGACCAAGGAACTGGGCCTCCTGGTCAATTTTGAGGAGTCTCAGCTCGTCCCATCCCAGACCATTGTCTCCCTGGGTATGGATCTTCAGAGTCGAGCTTTTCGGGCTTTTCCGTCGACCCCAAGGATCTTCCAAGCCCTAGAATGCATCCAGAGCATGCTGAGAAGGAACCGATGCTCAGTCAGGTAGTGGATGAGTCTAACAGGGACACTTTCATCGCTGGCCCTGTTCATCGTGTTAGGGAGACTCCACCTCCCCCCCTTCAGTATCATCTAGCTGCTCACTGGATAAAGGACATGACGCTAGAGACGGTCTCAGTTCCTGTTTCCGAAGAGAGGAGGTCTTCTCTCGCGTGGTGTAAGAACAGCTTTCTTCTCAAGGAAGTCTACCTTTAGCTGTTCAGAAACCCGTCCGCCTTCTCCTCTCGGACGCATCAGACACGGGCTGGGGTGCGACTTTGGACGGACAGGAATGCTCGGGAACATGGAATCAGGAACAAAGGACACTTCACATCAATTGCAAGGAGTTGTTGGCGGTTCTTCTGGCCTTGATAAACTTCAAGTCCCTCCAGCTTAACAAAGTGGTGGAGGTGGACTCTGACAACACCACAGCCCTGGCTTACATCTTCAAGCAGGGAGGGACTCTTTCGTGAAGTTGTTCTAGATCGCAAGGGACCTCCTCATCTGGTCTAAAGATCGAAAGCTCACGCTGGTAACGAGGTTCATTCAGGGCGGTATGAATGTCATGGCAGATCACCTCAGCCGGAAGGGTCAGGTCATCCCCACAGAGTGGACCCTTCACAAGAATGTTTGCAGCAGACTTTGGGCCCTGTGGGGTCAGCCAACCATAGATCTGTTCGCTACCTCGATAACCTAGAGACTCCTGTTGTATTGTTCTCCGATTCCAGACCCAGCAGCAGTTCACGTGGATGCTTTTCTGCTGGATTGGTTCCATCTCGACCTGTATGCATTCCCGCCGTTCAAGATTGTCAACAGGGTACTTCAGAAGTTCTCCTCTCGCAAAGGGACACGGCTGACGTTGGTTGGCTCCGCTCTGGCCCGCGAGAGAATGGTTCTTAGAGGTACTGCAATGGCTGGTCGACATTCCCAGGACTCTTCCTCTAGGAGTGAACCTTCTACGTCTACCTCACGTAAAGAAGGTACACCCAAACCTCCACGCTCTTCGTCTGACTGCCTTCAGACTTTCGAAAGACTCTCAAGAGCTAGGAGCTTTTCGAAGGAGGCAGCCAGAGCGATTGCCAAAGCAAGGAGAACATCCACTCTCAGAATCTATCAGTCTCAAGGGGAAGTCTTCCGTAGCTGGTACAAGACCAATGCAGTTTCCTCAACCAGTACCACTGTAACCCAGATTGCTGACTTCCTGTTATATCTAAGGAAAGTAAGATCCCTTTCAGCTCCTACGATCAAGGGTTACAGAAGTATGTTGGCAGCGGTTTTCCGCCACAGAGGCTTGGATCTTTCCACCAACAAAGATCTACAGGACCTCCCTAGGTCTTTTGAGACCTCAAAGGAACGTCGGTTGTCCACTCCAGGCTGGAATCTAGACGTGGTCCTAAGGTTCCTTATGTCATCAAGATTTGAACCTCTCCAATCAGCCTCTTTTTAGGACCTCACATTAAAAACTCTTTTCCTCGTGTGCTTGACAACAGCTAAAAGAGTAAGTGAGATCCACACCTTCAGCAGGATCATTGTTTTCACATCTGAAACGGCTACATGTTCCTTGCAGCTCGGTTTTTGCTAAACGAGCTTCCTTCACGTCCTTGGCCTAAGTCGTTCGAGATCCCAAGCCTGTCCAACTTGGTGGGGAATGAACTGGAGAGAGTACTTTGCCCAGTTAGAGCTCTTAGGTACTATCTAAAAAGGTCTTAACCTTTACGAGGACAATCAGAAGCCTTATGGTGTGCTATCAAGAAACCTTCTTTTCCAAGTTCTAAGAACTCAGTTTCTTACTATTCAGGCTTCTGATTAGAGAAGCACATTCTCATCTGAAGGAAGAAGACCTTGCTTTGCTGAAGGTAAGGACACATGAAGTGGGAGCTGTGGCTACTTCAGTGGCCTTCAAACAGAGCCATTCTCTGCAGAGTGTTATGGATGCAACCTATTGGAGAAGCAAGTCAGTGTTCGCATCATTCTATCTCAAAGATGTCCAGTCTCTTTACGAGTACTGCTACACCCTGGGACCATTCGTAGCAACGAATGCAGTAGTAGGCGAGGGCTCAGCCACTACATTCCCATAATCCCATAACCTTTTAACCTTTCTCTTGAATACTTTTTATGGGTTGTACGGTCGGCTAAGAAGCCTTCCACATCCTTGTTGATTTGGCGGGTGGTCAATTCTTTCTTGAGAAGCGCCGAGGTTAAAGGTTGTGATGAGGTCCTTTAGTATGGGTTGCAGCCCTTGATACTTCAGCACCTTAGAGTTGTTCAGCCTCCTAAGAGGAACGCTGCACTCAGTAAGGAAGACGAACTTATTTAAGGCAGAGTAATGGCTCAAGTCGACTTCCTTACCAGGTACTTGTAATTTCATTGTTATTTTGAATAACTGATAATATGAAATACGGGATACTTAGCTTCTTGATATACATGTACACTGGTTTTCACCCACCTCCCTGGGTGTGAATCAGCTACATGATTATCGGGTAAGTTTAATATTGAAAAATGTTATTTTCATTAGTAAAATAAATTTTTGAATATACTTACCCGATAATCATGATTTAATTGACCCACCCTTCCTCCCCATAGAACCAGTGGACCGAGGAAAAATTGAAGTGGTGTCAACAAGAAGTACTGCAGTACCTGGCCACAGGTGGCGCTTGTGAGTACAACCCCCTCTTGTATAGCGATCGCTGGCGTATCCCTTCCGTAGAATTCTGTCGGGCAACGGAGTTGACAGCTACATGATTATCGGGTAAGTATATTCAAAAATTTATTTTACTAATGAAAATAACATTTTTAAAGAAAGTATTTGGTATTTATCTTAACTATACAAATCTGAGTTCATATATTACACAAAAGTGATGTGATACAGTTGGGCAGGCAGGTGGCTACTCCCATTTACCTCCCGCTAACTACTGCATCTACCTTGTTAAAGGTTCAAGAATGGTTACAGCTTGTACTGAAGAAATGCTCCTATTTAAAGGACTCATGTTTGTTTAGTTAGGAAAGATGCTAATTATAGTACAGTACTTTTAAAATTTGATTTTCAATATTAAACTTAGCCGGTGATTATATAAGCTGCAACTCTGTTGCTCGACAGAAAACTCTACGTTAAAAATCCGCCAGCGATCGCAATGCAGGTAGGGGGTGTACTTCAACAGCGCCATCTGTCGTGCAGGTACTCAGTACTCAATGTAAACACAGAACTCAATTTTCTCTCTGTCGGGCTACCGGCAAGACCTACTAATTCGCTGTTACTAACTGGATTTGTTTTCACAACTATTTGGTGAAGTACACTATTCTAGTTTTGAGCTTTCGCTATGCAGGTGTTTTATCTTCATCTCAAAACTTGAACTCGTTTTGGATAGATTTAATTATGGTGACAAAGAGAGTATGGACTCTCTTTCACTTTTAAATGGCCGACCCTTCCCTTAGACGGAAGTGTGTTTAGGTTTTTAGTAATTTTGCTTAACACGTTATAGATCTATATATTTTATATCTCTCCGCCTTTATTAGGCCTCTTCGATTAACTTTCCATTTATTATAAACATATAAAAATAAATTTTTATGTTTTGTTTATATGCGACCTTTCCTGATAGTAGGCGGTCCTAACTTGGAACCGAAGTTAATCAACGTTGAGCCCGTTATATCGTATTTAGCCTTTAAAGAATTTAAAACTTTTTAAATGTAATGTTTTATGAAAGAATTTCTTTGATAGTCTTCGTACTGTTTTCAAAGATGAACTAACGTTTAGTTTTTTAGACTACGCAGTTGTTGACGTTCAGGACGTTCAACATGCGCTCTATCGTTACGATAGAGAGAGAATGTATCACGGTTTCACTTTGCAGTAAGAGTAAATCGATTCTGACGTTTTGTTCATTCTTTCTTAGCTTAAATGTTTTAAATTCTAAATTAAAGGAACTTTTTATTTGGAAAACCTTTCAGTTTTTTCCTTTAGTCAAATGACATGTTTTTTTGACGATATATAATTGGGCTCTTCTCTTAGGTGCGAAATCAAGAGAGAAAGAGAGAGAGAGATAGAGACGGAGGGAGAGAGAGGAGAGAAAACGTTCCGTTCAAGCGGGTAACGTTGTTCTCGTGTTACTCTCGTCCCTAGTCTCTGTACGGGGAGGAAGGTAAAACGTTTCTAGGTTTTTATTCTTGTCCCCAGGCTATGTGCGGTGAGAGATTGAAAACGTAGTTTATATGAACTAGTGTTTAGTCTCTTTCCCAGCCACTGAATTTTTTATCTTAATATATGTTTTCTGTTTTTTGCTAGTATTAAGCGCAAGTCGGTCCCTTCCGATGAGCTGCATTTTACGACTGATTTCGCAATTACTACCTTTTAATGAAGGGTAGAATTGCGTGTTTCAGGTAGAAATCAGTAAAAGTTTCGATTTCAGTGAAATAAGTGCAAAACAGAAAATCGATAAAGTGATATGCGCAAAGTGTTACAGTGTTGCGTCCGAGGGTTCGTCTGTTCGTGCCTGTCGTTCACCTAGTCCGGGACCTCTTGCAAGCTCCCAAGCCCAGGGGAGAAGTAATGTCGAACGACTTATGGGTTCGAGAGGCCTTGATCAACGAACAGACGTTTTCCCTCTGTGGTTTCGGGCGTATCTACCCAAGATCGCCCCACCCACACAAAGACGAGAGAGCCCATTTATTCCTCGTCTGCGGAAGAGGTTTCTCGTAAGAAACCATGGACCAAGGTCTCGCGGCTTATTAAGCGCAAGTCGGTCCCTTCCGCGCAAGTCCAACGGCCCAGTTGTAGCCACTGGGTCAGTTCGGACTCGCTGCAGTCTTCCGACGACTGCTCACCTCCTAAGAGAGGCAAAGCGGTACCGCATCAGGCAGTCACACCGTCTGTTGCCGCACCTGCTCCTGTAGACCCTAAGTGGTCTTTGCTGCAGACCATGCAGTCTCAGTTAACGTCATTGATGCAGGACTTTCATGCGGAGAAGGTTGACACTGCACCAACCTCTAGCCTACAACCAACCACGGTTGTGCGTCCTGTGGACGCTGAGGCGACCTTCTGCCGCACTCCAGCTGAGAGAGTCCCGCCACCCATGCGTTCCAGTGTACCCTGCCAGCCGCATGTTGACGTTCAGCGACGCACGGAACCTTCCGTTGACGTTCGCGAGGTACAACAACAGTCTAAGTTGTTTTGTTTTGACGCGGTGCGTCAACCTCCGCATTCTAGAGTTGTTTTGACTGCTCAGTCTAGACAGTCAAAGCAGTCTCGAGTGGACACTGTACGTCCTCACGCACCTGTTGTGGTTGACAGTTCAGTTGTTGACAGTTCACAGACTGTCAAGCAGTTACATGACGTTGCCTTCTGGTCTGCTACTAATGCACCAGTGAGAGACTCACTGAGGTAACCTAGCTTTTATCGGACAAGGTTCCTGTAGATGAGGAAGTTGCTGTTCTCCCTCCTACTGATATTCCCTTGAGGACTCTGTCAGATGGAGAGGAGCCTTAAGCTGCTTAGCCTCCTATGGACTTTAATTAAATCATGATGATTTTTTTTAAGGATCTTCGTCCGGATCTTGTAACTGCTGCTCCTCGTTCGCCTTAACGTCAGAACTTACACTAGGCCTAGCTACTTCGAAGCCGTTGTTTTTAAGCTAGTGCTCTCTCGCTCTCCTAGAGAGCGTTACGTTGGCTAGGCGACTGGTTTTTGCACCAGGAGGAGTTTTAGGGATACAGCCTTTGATTTCCCTTCTTTTAAACTGGCTTATAGAGCGAGAGTCTGATATGACACGAGAGAAGTTCTCGGCTTGGGAGTTCATGCCTCTGCCCAGATAGACTTCTCAATTCTGGTAGACTCGCCCTGGCGCCTAGCCAGGAGACGCTCCAAGTTGTTTACAGGTCAACTTCTCAGCTTTTGTCGAGCCTTTGAAGTTTTGCTGTACTATTATGTCACACATAACAAGGCTTTCAGGGATGGTAAACGGTTCCGCCTCAGTCGCTAACCCCATCTGTTGCCACACCTGGGCTTTGCTGCAAGACATGCAGTCCAAGCTTGCGTCCTTGATAGAGGACTTAAATGCGGAGAAGAACCTTCTGGCCAACAACCTTCCAACCGGTCGGTTGTGCGCCCTGTTGACGCTGAGGTAACCTACTCGCGTCTGCCAGTTGAGGTGGTTCCTCCTTCTGGCCAACAACCTTCCAACCGGTCGGTTGTGCGCCCTGTTGACGCTGAGGTAACCTACTCGCGTCTGCCAGTTGAGGTGGTTCCTCCACCGATGCGACCCAGTGTGGGTTGCCAGCCGCACGTTGACGTTAAGCGACGCTCGGAGGTGGTTGTTGACGTTCAGGACGTTCAACAACCAGCAGAGGTGACTTGTTGTGACGCAGTGCGTCAACCTCAGCAACCCGGTAGGGTGTTGACTGCACAACCCAGACGGTCTAGACAGTTTCGGGTTGACGCTGTACTTCCTCGCGCACCCATGGTTGTTGACAGTTCACAGACTGTGCAGCAGTTCCATGATATTGCGTCCGGCTCCGTCACGCATCCACCAGTGCGACCGGATTCAGCGAGTCAGACGTTGCCCACTCCGTTGCCGTTTCCTCATCAGTTTCGGATGAGGAACCCTCTGATGAGGACGTTGCTGAACAAGACGATCAGCCCCCAGCCCTGCTATCCATCCAGAAGATGCTGAAGAAGGAACGCTGCTCAGTCAGGCTGTGGATGAGTCTGGTAGGGACACTGTCATCCGTGGATCAATTTGTGTCACTAGGAAGACTACACCTCCGTCCTCTTCTATACCATCTAGCTTTTCACTGGAAAAGGACAAGACGCTAGAAGCGGTCTCGATCCCGGTTTCCGGAAAGATAAAGTCTTGTTTGACTTGGTGAAAGGACTATATCAACCTAAGAGAGGGTCTTCCCCTGACTGTTCAGACTCCCAACCACGTTCTCTTCTCGGACGCATCGGACGTAGGCTGGGGTGCGACATTAGACGGTCGGGAATGCTCGGGATTATGGAACTCGAGTCAAAGGACAATGCATTTCAACTGCAAGGAGCTACTGGCAGTACGTCTGGCCTGGAAAAGCTTCAGGTCTCTCCTTCAAGGCAAAGTGGTGGAGGTGAACTCGGACAACACCACGGCTTTGGCGTACATCTCCATGCAAGGAGGGACCTACTCTCTGACGTTGTACGAGATCGCAAGGGACCTCCCCACCTGGTCAAAAGGTCTAGACATATCACTAGTAACGAGGTTCATCCAAGGCAACTTGAATGTCATGGCAGATTGTCTCAGTCGGAAGGGACAAATAATTCCAGCAGAATGGACCCTCCACAAGGATGTATGCAAGAGACTTTGGGCCACCTGGGACCAGCCAACCATAGATCTCTTCGCAACCTCGATGACCAAGAGGCTCCCAATATTTTGCTCACCAATCCCGGACCCAGCAGCAGTTCATATAGATGCCTTTCTCCTAGATTGGTCACATCTAGATCTATATGCATTCCCTCCGTTCAAGATTGTCAACAAGGTACTGCAGAAGTTCGCCTCTCACGAAGGGACAAGGTTGACGCTAGTTGCTTCCCTCTGGCCCGCGAGAGAATGGTTCACCGAGGTACTTCGATGGCTAGTAGACATTCCCAGAACACTTCCCCTAAGGGTGGACCTTCTACGTCAGCCACGCGTAAAGAAGGTACACCAAGGCCTCCACGCTCTTCGTCTGACTGCCTTCAGACTATCGAAAGACTCTCGAGAGCTAGAGGCTTTTCGAAGGAGGCAGCCAGAGCGATTGCTAGAGCAAGGAGAACATCCACCCTTAGAGTCTACCAATCGAAGTGGGAAATCTTCCGAAACTGGTGCAAGTCAGTATCCGTATCCTCGACCAGTACCTCTGTAACTCAAATAGCTGACTTCCTCTTATATCTGAGGAAAGAACGATCTCTTTCAGCTGCCACTATCAAGGGTTACAGAAGCATGTTGGCATCAGTCTTCCGTCACAGAGGCTTAGATCTTTCCAACAATAAAGATCTACAGGACCTCCTTAAGTCTTTTGAGACCACGAAGGAGCGTCGTTTGGTTACACCTGGTTGGAATTTAGACGTGGTACTAAGATTCCTTATGTCAGACAGGTTCGAACCGCTACAATCAGCCTCCCTGAAAGATCTCACCTTAAAGACTCTTTTCCTGGTATGCTTAGCCACAGCCAAAAGAGTCAGTGAGATTCATGCCTTCAGCAAGAACATCGGATTCTCATCCGAAACGGCTACATGTTCTACAACTTGGTTTTCTAGCCAAAAACGAGCTGCCTTCTCGGCCTTGGCCAATATCGTTCGATATTCCAAACTTATCGTATGGTTGGAAATGAACTAGAAAGAGTCTTATGCCCTGTAAGAGCTTTTAAGTTCTATTTAAAACGAACTAAACCTTTACGAGGCCCGTCTGAAGCTTTATGGTGTTCAGTTAAGAAACCATCTTTGCCTATGTCAAAGAATGCTTTATCCTATTTTATCAGACTGTTAATACGAGAAGCTCATTCCCATCTGAATGAGGAAGACCAAGCTTTGCTGAAGGTAAGGACACACGAAGTTAGAGCTGTCGCAACTTCCGTGGCCTTTAAACAAAATAGATCTCTGCAAAGTATAATCGACGCAACCTATTGGAAAAGCAAGTCAGTGTTCGCGTCTTTTTATCTGAAGAATGTCCAGTCTCTTTACGAGAACTGCTACACTCTGGGACCATTCGTAGCAACGAGTGCAGTAGTGGGTGAGGGCTCAACCACTACAATTCCCTAATTCCATAACCTTTTTAATCTTTCTCTTGAAATGTTTTATTATTGTTTTTGGGTTGTCCGGAAGGCTAAGAAGCCTTTCGCATCCTGCTTGATTTGGCGGGTGGTCAAAGTCATTTCTTGAAAAGCGCCTAGATTAGAGGTTTTGATGAGGTCCTGTTGTATGGGTTGCAACCCTTGATACTTCGGCTCCTAGGGGTCGCTCAGCATCCTAAGAGGATCGCGAGGCTCCGTAAGGAAGACGTACTTAAAAAGGCAGAGTAATTGTTCAAGTCGACTTCCTTACCAGGTACTTATTTATTTTATGTTTGTTATTTTGAATAACTGCTAAAATGAAATAAAAAATCCTTAGCTCATAATAATGTAAACAATTATTGCTGGTCTCTACCCACCCCCCTGGGTGTGAATCAGCTTATATAATCACTGGCTAAGTTTAATATTGAAAAATGTTATTTTTATAATAAAATAAATTTTTGAATATACTTACCCGGTGATTATATATTAAAGGACCCTCCCTTCCTCCCCAATAGAGACCCAGTGGACCGAGGAGAAAATTGAGTTCTGTGTTTACATTGAGTACTGAGTACCTGCACGACAGATGGCGCTGTTGAAGTACACCCCCTACCTGCATTGCGATCGCTGGCGGATTTTTAACGTAGAGTTTTCTGTCGAGCAACAGAGTTGCAGCTTATATAATCACCAGGTAAGTATATTCAAAAATTTATTTTATTATAAAAATAACATTTTTTTCAATTTCAGTTTTCTCCATACATGAAGAAACTCCGACCGCAAAAATGAAGAGTACATTTACCACCGTAGACATACTTGCCATTGTGTCAGAGCTCAGAAAAAGGTAAATATGTTATGATTCGCATGTTTTACGTGGATGCTGATTTACATGCAATATTGAAGTGCCCAAAAACTAATCAGTTTGATGATTTTGTTGTGAGTATAATCTTAGATTTTTTAAGTATTAACTGTAGGCCTACTGTATTTCTTTAAAAAGATTTATTTTTTTTAGGATGAATTCAATACTGTACTGTACTTCCACTTTATTCAGATGCTGTTGATAAGTGTCATGGAAAGCAAGTTTTGCTAAATAATTGCTTGATCCAATGAAATTAAGAAAGTTTTACAATTTTCGTTTATGCAAATTTCATCTTTTTCAGCATTTTGGGACTACGAGTCATTCAAGTGTATGACATAGATTCCAAGACGTATCTGATCAAGTTGCAGAAACCTGACCATAAGAGTGTGTTACTGCTCGAGTCTGGTTCACGCATTCATACCACAGAGTATGAGTGGCCAAAGAGCCCTGCTCCTTCAGGATTTGCTATGAAGGTTAGTTAGTTTTCAATTCAAATTTAGTGAAGGTTAATTCTTATTTGAGGTAACAGTAGATGTCCTAATTAATAGAGATACATGTTAGATTAGAAGAAGCCACTAGAAATCTTGTGAATGAACAGTAAAAATTTGTATATCACTTTGATAATACTGTACTGTACCATATATAAATTGCTTTACAAAGGGAAATTTGGTTAAAACAAGGGAAAATGACGTACAGTAGCTACTTCTTACATTGCTAATTGTAACAATTACATTTTTGTTAATGTGAGACATGACAAGGATTTAATCTTTAAAGAAAACATTAGAAAGCGCTAAAGAGCCAGAAAAAATAAAGGACAGAAGTACGGTACATATTGTAGTACTGTAGTTACGCATTGTTGGTATCTAAAGCACTGAAATAATTCTGTGGAATATAAATTGGTGTATCTGTACAGAAAGAATAATATAGAATGGCATAAGGTTTTCAAGAGAATCCTCATCAACGCTGTACCAACAGTAGATGAAAACAAATATTTTTATGAATAGTACTTACCTGGCAGTTATATATATATAGCTGATATCTCTAAATCGGCAGAATTTTTCAAAACGAGGCAACCGCCTTGTGGTGGTTGGGAGGTAGGTGGTAACACCCGTCACAGGGTGGTCCAAGGAATCATTCCCGTGTCCAAGACTTCAGTTCATCTCTGCCGGCTGGATCGAAAACATCGTCGGTCCACCATTGAGAGTTTTTTTAATCATTTTCCCTTCTTCGTGTTTTATTATTATTTACTTTGTTTATCATGAGTGATAACTTAATTTTCGTGTTTGTGCGAGTGAGGTTACCGAAAGTGTCGGTTGATCCTCACAGTTTGTATGCAGAGGTTTAGTTTGTGCACTATATTTTAGGTGCAAAGTTTTTAATCCTGATGACGGAAATACGTAATCTTCATGTATGTCTTGCAAATTCTCTTTATTTGTTTTATGCAAAGAATGGGAGGAATTCCACTTATATAAGTTTTTTAACTTTTAATGTAAAATTTTAAAGAAATATTTGTCCATTTGGTATTCGTTCTTTAAATCTTCGATCTAATTTCATAATTTAAATATAACTAGCGTATGGTTAATTTACGCTGTTACTCGTTACTATCGGTGCTGTCCCAACATGCCTTGGTAGCGTTCTTTTCGATATGGGAATTAAAGTGTTGGCTATTATTCTACAACAACTAATTTATATGGGAATTCTAGTTTTAGTAGCATTTTCATTTATATGTTCCTATTGTTTACATTTATATAGATACGTTATTGCTATATCTGTTCTTTTTATCATTACAACTCGCTTGTTTTTGAAAACCCTTTGAATTAATTGTGGATTACATTTGTTTTCCCTTTTTTCTGTTCATTTTAATCTTTAACGTATAACTTTCCCGGCGTTTGTATGTAACTGCCGGGTAGGTATTTATGACATTTAATTTTACCGGTGGTTATATGTAACTACCGGTGAGTGTCTTCAACATCTATTTTTAATCTCAACTCTTGCCCGGTGGTTTTTTCTTTTTGTGACCGCCGGGTAAGTATGTTTTGAAAGTTTATTTTATTATGGAAATGTCAGTTTAATATTCTATAAAAATATTTTGTTACAGTTTATATAGCAAGTACTAGAGACGATTTTGCTTTCTCATTCAAGCCCGTGGCAGAAGAATAAGTTCTCTCACAACGGGCAGGACTAATTATGGTTTTTTGTGTAAGAGTTTAATAGTGCAAGTTTTCAGTGCTTAATTAGGCATTGGATTCATTCAGCACTGTGGTCGTCGTTTTTCCTAGCCTTAGACCTCTTCCAAGCTCCCCGGCCCATGGGAGAAGGAACGTCGATCGGCGAAAGGAAACGAGAGGCGTTAGCTCACGAGCAAACGCCCTCGCGAGCGTTCCTGTTAACGTTCCCAAGAATGCTCGCCCTTGCCATGGGAAAGCAAAGAGCATTGAACGTTAAGATTCTTACACTGCTTTTAGAGTTTTGCATTGCATCACTTTTGATTTTAATGGCAATACTTTAAGTCATGGATATTCTCTGCTAATATCAATGCTTACAAACCATCATTGACTCGGTTTTTGTCCCAGAGCGCCAGTCGGCCTTATGAACCCTCTGGTCGGAACCGAACGCTCCGAGCGGCATAATGAATATCATTTTGCCTTAACGCTCGGCGCTAAGTCTTTCAAGACAGGACGAATGCAGCCTCTTCTTTCAGAGTGAATGCTGCCTCGTCTGTCAGGACGAATGCAGCCTCGTCTTTCAGGGCGAATGCAGCCTCGTCTTTCAGGGCGAATGCTGCCTCGTCTTTCAGGACGAATGCAGCCTCGTCTTTCAGGGCGAATGCAGCCTCGTCTTTCAGGGCGAATGCAGCCTCGTCTTTCAGGGCGAATGCTGCCTCGTCTTTCAGGGCGAATGCTGCCTCGTCTTTCAGGACGAATGCAGCCTCGTCTTTCAGGACGAATGCAGCCTCGTCTTTCAGGGCGAATGCTGCCTCGTCTTTCAGGGCGAATGCTGCCTCGTCTTTCAGGGCGAATGCTGCCTCGTCTTTCAGGGCGAATGCTGCCTCGTCTTTCAGGACTAATGCAGCCTCGTCTTTCAGGACGAATGCAGCCTCGTCTTTCAGGGCGAATGCTGCCTCGTCTTTCAGGGCGAATGCAGCCTCGTCTTTCAGGGAGAATGCAGCCTCGTCTTTCAGGGCGAATGCAGCCTCGTCTTTCAGGGCTAATGCTGCCTCGTCTTTCAGGGCGAATGCAGCCTCGTCTTTCAGGGCGAATGCTGCCTCGTCTTTCAGGGCGAATGCAGCCTCGTCTTTCAGGGCGAATGCAGCCTCGTCTTTCAGGGCGAATGCAGCCTCGTCTTTCAGGACGAATGCAGCCTCGTCTTTCAGGACGAATGCAGCCTCGTCTTTCAGGACGAATGCAGCCTCGTCTTTCAGGGCGAGTGCAGCCTCGTGTTTCAGGGCAGCCTCGTCTTTCGGGGCGAGTGCAGCCTCGTCTTTCGGGGCGAGTGCAGCCTCGTCTTTCGGGGCGAGTGCAGCCTCGATTTTCGGGGCGAGGGCAGCCTCGTCTTTCGGGGCGAGGGCAGCCTCGTCTTTCGGGGCGAGGGCAGCCTCGTCTTTCGGGGCGAGGGCAGCCTCGTCTTTCGGGGCGAGGGCAGCCTCGTCTTTCGGGACGAGGGCAGCCTCGTCTTTCGGGACGTGGGCAGCCTCGTCTTTCGGGACGAGGGCAGCCTCGTCTTTCGGGACGAGGGCAGCCTCGTCTTTCGGGACGAGGGCAGCCTCGTCTTTCGGGACGAGGGCAGCCTCGTCTTTCGGGACGAGGGCAGCCTCGTCTTTCAGGATGATAGGACGATCGCCGCCTTGTCCTTTCAGGGCGACACCACGTCTTATAAGATCTTTGTCAAGGATGGCTTTAGTGATCTCTTTTCTCCTGTTGAATTGTTTGAGGTTAACAGAAGGAGAGGATCCTAAGTTCTGTTGCTCCATGTTCCCTACCCTCTGAGTTTTCACGTGGTCATTAATGGAGCTTTAAGAATATTTTAATTTTTGTTTCTTAAAACTCGAACCTTTGATGACTAACATCAGTAGGAGCCAGACTTTGCTACTTCTGGCGAGCCTGGGAGAGGAGAGGAGCAGACCTTTGGTCCGTGTTTTTACTAGGATGGATGCAAAATCTTTTTCCTAGTGAATCCTCCTTTGTTAGTTACTCCGATAAGACTTTTCTGCCTAACCGACTTTGCAACTTCAATGTCTCTCTTTTGGGAGAGGGAGTCTTTTGTCCGGTCCTGGACGTAAATGCTCTTTACGCCTTCGTTCAGAAGTCAAAGTTCTCCATGGAGACATCAAAATCTTTGGAGAAGAGGGGAGCAGACTTTTGGTCAGTACTTCTTCTGAAGGAGGATTACTTTTTCCTTTTATAGGGAAACCTCCTTTAGTTTTTAGCTACAACGATTCTCTCTCCCAGTTCTAGAGAGGAGTCTAAGTGGCAGGCTATGCAATCAAACTTTATCTGAGGTTTGTTTACAAGGAAGAACGGGTGTAGAATGGGTCAGTTTCGGGTGTGTGTTTTGGTCTCAGCTCCGCCCCTCTCATGTTCACGTAACTTTTGCTTTATGTAGCGGAATACTGCTCTCTGGAGAAATCAGAGCGTCCCTGTATCTGGATTTTTAGATAACGTTGAGCCTATCAAATAATTAGGTCTTCCTGTCAACAAGAAGAGTCTCTTCTGACACCAGGACGCTCAGCACCTTGTCTTTTAGAACGTTCAGCATCTCGCTCTGTTAACCTCTCGGCTCCACGTCTTACAGGCTCCACGTCTTACAGGACTTTTGGCACCGCGTCTTACAGGACTATCGGCACCACGTCTTACACGACGATCGGCGCCTCGTCTTTCAGGACGCTCGACGTCGAAGTTCTAGCATGAGGCATGACTTTGAACATGAGAATCTAGGACTTCGTGATGACACTAGTCGAATCATGTGTCGAGATCAAGGACGCCTTCGTTCTGATTTCTTGGATCTAGAAAGGAGGTTTGTTCTAGGGCAAGAAACATCGGGGCAAACATGCTCAGCAGGAAGAGACTTGTTTTTCCCTCAGAATGGTCTCTCAACCCGCAAGTCTGTCAGTCTCTGGATGTTTTGGGCAGACCTGTAACAGACCTTTTTGCCTCCAACTGGAAGAAGAGGATCCCCTGCTGCTGCTCCCTAGTCCCGGACGAGGAAGCTGTAGCAGTGGACTCCTTCCTGATGGATTGGACGGGGGTGGACATGTTCGAGATCATCAATCTGGTCTTCAGGAAATTCGCTCTCCTCGATTCGGGGTGAATGATCCTAGCGGCTCCATTCTGGCCTGCTAGGGAATGGTTTTCGGAAGTGATGGGCATGTTGATGGACTTCCCAAGAAGACTTCGGCAAGTCCAGATCTTCTCAAACAGCCCCACTTCGAGAGGTATCATCTTACCCCCCTTGCTCTCAACTGACTTTCTTCAGACTGACTAGAAGCTTGTCAGATCTCGAGGCTTTTCGGCACAAGCGACGAAATCTATCGCCAGAGCAAGGAGGATCTCTTCACAAAGAGTCTACCAATCTAGGTGGGAGACCTTTAGAGTTTGGTGCAGGCGGCACAAGTTTCCTCATCCACTACCTCTCTGAGCCAGATTGCAGACTTCTTGTACCTCAGACAGGATGCTAAGCTGGTTGTATCTACCATCAATGGATACAGCAGTATGCTCTCTGCCGTCTTTAGGCATAGAGGCCTAGAGTTGTCCCAAAATCAAGGTTTACAGGACCTCATTGGGTCTTTTCAGACGACGTAATAGGTACTCTTAAACCTGGATGTGGTGTTTAAGTTTCTGTGCTCCAAGAAATTTGAACCTATCTCGCTAGCCTCTCTTCGGGTTGTAGCGAAGAAAACCCTCTCCCTTATGACTCTAGCGAATGCCAAGAGGTCAGCGGAGTCCTGGCGATTGGGAAGAGGGTGAGCTTCAATTAGGTTAGGGCAGTTTGTGCCTTAAGGTTCATCTTTCTCGTAAAGAGCGAGAACCCTTCGTAACCCTGTCCTACGACGTTTGATGTCATTAACCTCACGAACCTAGTGGGTTGAGAGAAGGAAAGACTCCTCTGCCCAGTTAGGTCCCTCAAAGTTTTTTTGGCTCACACTATGAACGTGAGCTGTGCATTCAACTTGTTATGGTGTTCAGTGAAAGATCCGCCAAAAACCCCTGTCTAAGTATGCTTTGCCCTTTTTCCTGAGGGAGAAAATTAGGGAGGCCCACCTCTTATGTGAGGAGGAACACTTCGCCCTGTTGAAATTACGGGCTCACGAAGTGAGAGCCATTGCTACCTTTCTGGCATATCAGGAATATATGTTAGTTAGGCTATTCATGGATGCTATTTTCTGGAGGAGCAACTCTGTCTTCGCTTCTCATTAACTTACAGAGGTGAGAGTAGACTTTGGCAAGTGCTATACCTTGGGCCCATACATAGCTGCGGTTTCTGTATTAGGCAAAGGAGTTTATAACCCCACTCAACCTTGGTTTATATGCATGTATGAGAGTTTGTGTTTTTATGATGGTCTGAGGACTTCGTCTTGTGGTGCGGTTCCCTCAGTCTAGATAGATAGTTTATGTCTATGTTGCAGGGTTAGGTGGTTAGTTTTAGTAAGGTTGCAGTTTTTATTATATGGGGCGAAGGTAGTTTCTGAAGTCTAGTCAAGTTGTTGGTCTTATCCCTTTGACAGACTCGATTGAGTTTTTTGCAGCATTGCAGGCTTATTCCTGGTTAAACACTCCTAAGGGAAAGCCACTCTAGAGGCTGTACCTTTGAAATCAGCTACCTTAGCAGGCAAGGAATCAAGGTGTTTTTATCTCCTACAACTCTTTTGTTGTTTCCCCAACGATGTTCACTGTCTGTTTCCCTCCTCCAAATGTGTGAATCAGCTATATATATATAACTGCCAGGTAAGTACTATTCATAAAAATGGAGTTTTTATGATAAAACAAAGTTTTATGAATACTTACCTGGCAGTTATATATATATTCGAAGGCCCACCCACCTCCCCTCAGGAGACAGGTCGGGCATAGATGAACTGAAGTCTTGGACACGGGAATGATTCCTTGGACCACCCCGTGACGGGTGTTACCACCTACCTCCCAACCACCACAAGGCGGTTGCCTCGTTTTGAAAAATTCTGCCGATTTAGAGATATCAGCTATATATATATAACTGCCAGGTATTCATAAAACTTTGTTTTATCATAAAAACTCCATATTTAATGCTCAGAGAAGTAAGCTCTCCAGATTCAGCACAAATGCTAATTTGTTCCAATACGTAGTACTTACCTCGAACTACTTTCTTAGGAGTATCTGGGATCTCCTCCCATCCGACCAGAATTTTGTGTAGTTTACCGTACTCCCGTTTTCTATGCGGGGGTATCTCTGGCGGAGTGATACGCGCCCAGAGACGACCCGGGGTCAGAGAGCATGCTTGCTTAGGTCTCGATCTCCAGTAAGTTTTTGGTCGAGTCGGCGTTAACACCCCGACGTTCTCTCTTAACCCAGTGCGACCCTTTGTGTCTCACGTGGTCCCTTTGTGTGCTTCCCTATCCTTTCCCTCTGTGTTCCTGTGTCTCGCGGTGTATTACTAGTGCGTTATGGAGCATCCCCGTCGTTGCTCTGGGCCTGTGGCCGGCAAATCGTGTGGCGCTTTCCTCTCTAAGCCCGAAGTTGACCCGCACTCCTTGTGTTCGTCGTGTAGGGGCAGTGTGTGTTCTCTTACAGCCACGTGTCTGGAGTGCGAGTCCTGGAATGAAGTGCAGTGGGTGCGATATGGCACTAAGAAGAAGAAGGCCTCTCGACGGTCCCCTAGGAAGTCCAGCGTCTCTTCGCCTCTCGCGTCACCTGGCGTCCTGTTGTCCCGTCGTACAGAGTCTCTCTGCCGTCTTCCCTGCCCAGTGTAGGGGTCGGGTAAGTCTGTTGCTGGGAAGCGGCCTGTGGCCCTTCCCCAGGAGTCTGATTTACCTGACAGTGGGATTGTGTCTTCGGTCCAGGCAAGTGGGGGGCCTGAGGGAGGGGCGGGTGTGTATCCGGGGGACGGAGCCCTGGTGAAAGCAGGTCCCGTCTTGTCGGACGATCCGATGTGGGGTAAAACAGCGGCAGTCTCTTCTCCCGCCTCTTGGGCAGGTTTTTCAGGTGCGTCAGCAGCCGAGGGTGATGCCGAGAAGGACGACTCGCCACCATCAGACACCCTCGTGTGGGCGCCTCCGAAGACGCCCTTCAGATCGCCCCTGAGGATGGAAGAGGGGTTTGAGACATGGTTCCCAGCCCCAGGGAAACCACGGGCAGTAAGTCCAAGAGACACAGGTTCCTTCCTTAACCCCCCCCCCCCCTGTTCCCATATAACCCTCCCTGAAATGACACTAAATCCTTTAACTACCAGGGGATACATCGTCAGTGAATGGATACGTCTCCGAGGATTTTTACAGTGGTGAGTTACTTGACACTAAGATAGTTTTTTGGGTAGTTTTCCCTATTTCTCGTGTTTTCTCTCGGAGGGTCAGCAGAACCTAGCCTCCTATCTAGGTTCCCCCCTTTTCTCCCCTCATCACGGTCTCTGGGTCCTGTGGTACACTCCCACCTCCTAAGGTATAAGTCTCCTAAGAAAGTAGTTCGAGGTACGTACTCCGTGTTGGAACAAATCACAAATTTTAAGTAATTTGTATTTTTCCTAACAGTACTTACCTCGAACTACTTTCGGGTTATGGCCCGCCCATCCTACCCCGATTGCCTTACAGGACTTAATAGAAACTTATCTGACAAAACTTACTGGAGATTGAGACCTGAGCAAGCATGCTCTCTGACCCCGGGTCGTCTCTGGGCGCGTATCACTCCGCCAGAGATTGCCCCGCATAGAAAACGGGAGTAGGGTAAACTACACAAAATTCTGGTCGGATGGGAGGGGATCCCAGATACTCCTAAGAAAGTAGTTCGAGGTAAGTACTGTTAGGAAAAATACAAATTACTTAAAATTTTGTGATATTTTGCAGTAATACCCCACCTTACTTAGTTAATTGGTATCAAGAGAACTGACATAAGTAGATTTTTTAATTGGGAAGGATTCCCTATGCACTTAAACATGAAAAAGTATTTACAACCTCCTATCATTTATTAATACGAGATAAATACTTACATTAATAAGCTTTCATGTACAATGCAGTACAGTACTTAATCACTATTGTGCAATGTAGAAACCAACATAAGGTCAAGTAAAACGGTGTAACAGGGATTTTATTTTTGTATTGTTATTACTAGCTAACCCACAACCATAGTTGGGAAAGCAGGATATTATAAGTCCAAGGATTCCAACAAGGAAAATAATCCAGTGAGGAAAAAAGAAAAGGAAACATACAGATGTGGGCTTGAACTGCATAACATCAGAACTTACGTATGTTGAACTGATGTAAAAAAGTTTATTATTGTAATTTAGACTTATTCCATGGATTGATGGGATTCCAAGTACCTAACCTACGTGACCCACAACCAGGATTAACAACTGCATTGTATCAGAATGGTCAAGTAATCAGAGAATCAAGTAGGAATCTTGATTTAAAAGAGTGTCTTTACTGTTTGATTTGGTTTTATTCTCTTTCACAATGACAGTACAGTAGTCGTCATAAAACTTTGGGATATAAAATGTATTTCTAAGCAAGTATGAAAATGTAAATAAGAAAAAAGATCTTATACAGTAAACTGGTTTTTAAAGAACATAATTGAATTGTTTTACACAATGTTGCGTGATTTTAGAAATAATGATAAAGAACCATCTCACTGACATTGGTTAACATCCATGGAACCCATATTTTCTCCTTTTTTCATATATTTTGGTAATTATAATATAAATTTTCAGATAATTATAGCAGCAAAATTTAAAATTTGTTCATTACCCTTACTAATTTACTATCCATTTAATAAGTCAGGTATAGTAATATTAATTACTCTTTTTCTCTTCCAGTTGAGAAAACACTTGCGAAACAAACGTATTGAAAACATTCAACAACTCGGTGTTGACAGAATCATTGATTTAACTTTTGGTTCTGGAGAAGCGGAACACCACGTTATTTTGGAATTGTATGATCGAGGAAACATAGTGCTAACTAACAATAATTACGATATATTGAACATACTCCGTCCAAGGAAGGAAGGTGAAGATGTGAGGTAAGTACAGATGTTGATATTAGTCCTTACATGGTTACAAACCGTCACTCTTTGATAGGAGTGTAACTTATGCAAAGCTGGAACAGCTATTTTAACAAGGTATTTATGATTACTGGCAGGTATACAGTGAACCCTCGTTTATCGCGGTAGATAGGTTCCAGACGCGGCCGCGATAGGTGAAAATCCGCGAAGTAGTGACACCATATTTACCTCTTTATTCAACATGTATATTCAGACTTTTAAAACCTTCCCTTGTACGTAGTACTGTTAACAAACTACCCTTTATAGTACAGAACACTTAATGCATGTACTACAGTACCCTAAACTAAAACAGGCACAAATATTAAAGGCAATTTTATATCATGTGTTTCCTGAACACGCTAAAAAGCACGATAAAAAATGGCAACCAATGTTTTGTTTACATTTATCTCTGATCATAATGAAGAAACAAACTGGAGGTAGAGCTTTGCTTATTACCCAGACATATTTCCCATACTTTTCCCTTAGAACTACATCACATCTTCCTACTTTATATATATATATATATATATATATATATATATATATATATATATATATATATATATATATGTGTGTATATATATATATAGATATATATATATATATATATATATATATATATATATATGTGTGTGTGTATATATATATATATATATATATATATATATATATATATATATATATATATATATATATTTATATGTATACACATACATACCTACATATATACATACATACATATATACATAAATACATGCATACATATATATATATATATATATATATATATATATATATATATATATATATATATATATTACTGTATATATATGGGTTATGGAAAAAATCCGCGAAGTGGTGAATCCGCGATGGTCAAACCGCGAAGTAGCGAGGGTTCACTGTAGAGTATGTCCTACCTACTCGCTGTGGAAAACAACCCATACTTTGACTTTGGCTGCAGTTCAGTATATGCTCACTCTGCTGCCAATTAATCTGGCTGTTTTAATATTTTGCTTTTTCTTTCAGATTGAGTTAATATACTAGCTCATCATAATCAAAGAATATCAATGGATAAAACCAAGGATATTCAGTGTTTACTGATAACTGTAATTGTGAGACAGGGTTCTGTCCTACTTGCTGTTATCAAACATGCTTGTTCCAGTTGGGTGGCATGTCTGTTGCTGTTTTATCCCTTTTGTGTACGGGCTGATAACAATAACGACAACGTGAACTTGAAAAAGTTGATTTTAAATATCTAACTTCCCTGGTAGTTACATATATATAGCTTTATCCCGACGATTCATCGCGTGCATGGCAGAAATTCAAAATTCGCGGCAATCGCCGATAGATGGTCAGGTGATCATACCTGTGTGCTCTCTACCCAGGTACTTGGAATCATTCCCATTTGTCCTCAGAAATTCCCTGCCGTCGTTCTAGCATCATGGTGGAAATTCGCTCTACTTTGTTTGGGTTTGCTTTAACTACAAATTTGTGAAGTATTCATTGCTTGGTTTTTTTTTTTTTTTGGTTGATGGCTTTCGCTGATATTTGATTTTCCTTGATTTCTTTTTCACACGGATAAGATAGATTTTGTAGGTTTCCGACTTGGACAGTTTATTTTAACTTGTTTTCTGGATTTTCAAGATGGCTGACTCTGTTGTTAGAATGTGTGTGAAGGGGTGCAAGACTCGGCTTCCAAATGCTGCTCTTGATCCCCACACAGTAAGTAAGAAATGCAGAGGGCGTGTGTGTACATTTGATAGCAGATGTAATGAGTGTGAAAGTTTGTCGGAGAGAGAGTGGAGAGAGTATGATAGCTATGTGAGGCGATTGGAAAAGAACAGAATTAGGAGAGCTAGATCTTCGAGTGTTCTGTCAACTAGGTCTTCTGATAGTCAAGTCCTTTCTAACTTGTCTATTTCTAATATTCCTGATCCTAGCCCTAAGGTAGTAGTACCAGACCCTCTTGCGGAGTCTGAGGTAAGTGAGCTTACTGTGAAGGATAGTATGGCTGCTATTTCTGCCTTGGGTGTTAAATTGCAATCCCTTACTTCGGATAAGGAAGTGATGTGGGGGGCAGTGCGTGGTTTGCAGCACAAGTTTGGGGACAGTGCTAGTGCAGTTGAGGGTGCGTCCGTTCGTGTCTGTCATGCTCCTAGCCCTAGACCTCTTCCATGCTCCCCAACCCCTGGGAGAAGGAACGTTGATAGGCTAAGGGAGGTGAGAGATGTTGAACAGCGAGCGGACGTCCCCTCGAGCGATCCTGTTGACGCATCCCAGGACGCTCCCCCTTGCCGCAGGAAAGGTGAGATGAGGAAGTGTTCGTCATCCTCGTAAGACGCAAGACCCAGACGCGGTTGGCGACAACCTCAAGATTCGAGACCTCTCAAGAGACGCAGGTCCCCCGTTACGTTCCAGCAACCCTCTTGTAGCAATTGGAGCTCTCCAGAGAGATTCCTGTCAGAGGAGGATGACGCGTCCGCGCCTAAACAGAGGTGTAGGACGCATTGCTCTTCGGAAGAAGAAGACATGCTCATTACGTCAGTTCACGCTTCTCCCCCTCCCCCGGATTGGGAGGTGTCGCAAGGGGCGTCACCACCTCTTTGCCAGAAGACCCCAGCTAGAGTCTCTAAAGCTGTAGACGTACGTGCCGTGCCATCTCCAGTTGTTCCCCAGCAGCAAGAGGTACCGCAAGCAGTGTTCTTGTCAGAGCTTCAGGAGTCCATTACGTCTGTTTGACGTTTACAAGTCGCAAGGACTAAGAGAGGAAGCACGCAAGAAGGAATCTAAGGATGTCAACAGACCCAGGAAGAGGATAAGACCGGAGTTAGGACAGCGAGATGCTATCAGCCAGCAAGACGCGGACTCGCTGCAAGTTGTAGCGCTCATAGACGCTCCCTCGCGGCAAGCTGGACGCGTGACGGGAGGTGACAAGGATCGGGACGCTCCCTCGCAGCATGCATGACGCATGCAAGCAGGACGATGCGCGTGATTCCCCCACTCTTTCGACATTGGAAATCGCCAATCCTTTGGAAGAGACCTCAGAGGAGGAGACGCAAGAAACTCTTCATGAGGGGGTTGGAGACCCTTTCTGGACGTAAGTCGACTGAACAAGTAAGTGAGCAAAATCAAGTTTGCTATGGAGACATCTGCGTCAGTCCTAGCAGGCACCAGACAAGGAGACTGGATGGTGTCGATAAACCTGCAGGATGCGTATTTTCACGTCCCAATTCACCCGTACAGGAAATATCTGAGGTTTGTACATCACGCAACTACTTATCAGTTCAGAGCACATTGTTTTGGACTAAGAATGGCTCCTTACGTTTTCACACGAGTGGTATTGAACGTAGCTCTCTGGTTACATCTGGAAGGGGTACGAATATCGATGTACCTGGACGACTGGCTAATCAGAGCCAGGTCGCAAGAAAAGTGTCTGGAGGATCTACAAGTGACAATGACTATGACGCAACAGCTGGGACTGGTAGTAAATCTTGCCAAATCACAGCTGACGCCTTCTCAAGACATCATCTACCTGGGGATGAGGATTCAGTCAGTGGTTTTTCGGGCTTTTCCACCCCCGAAACGCATTCTAGAATGCTTAATAAAGGTGAAGCTCTTCCTAGGGAGATGGACCTGCTCGGCGAGGGAATGGATGAGTCTGCTGGGGACCCTCTCCTCGATCGAGCAATTCGTCTCCCTGGGAAGACTACATCTACGTCCACTTCAGTTCCATATGTCAAGATACTGGACAAGAGACCAAGACCTAGAGACGTGGATTCCGATCCCTCTGGGAATCAGGAATCAGTTGAGTTGGTGGGACGACCCCAACAAGCTACAAGAAGGCTTCGAACTTCAACAGAAGAACCCCAACCTAGTGTTGTATTCAGATGCATCAGACGTGGGGTGGGGTGCAACACTGGGGAAGGGCGAGATCTCGGGTCTATGGGAAGACCATCAGAAGAAACGGCACATAAACGTGAAGGAACTGGTGGCCATTCATCTAGCGCTAATACACTTCCAGGAGGAGGTCCAAAACAAGTTAGTACAGGTCAACGCAGACAACACCACAGCATTGGCCTACATCAGGAAACAGGGAGGCACTCATTCGGATTCCCTTTATGGGACACCAAAAGATCTCCTGCTGTGGGCAAAAGCGAAGAATATGATCTGATAACCTGCTTCATAGAGGGAGAGAAGAATGTCAGAGCAGATCTTCTCAGCAGAGGAAGACAGGTTCTCACGACATAATGGCCCCTACATCACGAGGTGTGCAGCATTCTTTGGAATCTGTGGGGAGAACCATCAGTAGACCTCTTTGTGACACAGAGAACAAAGAGGTTACCTGTTTACTGCTCTCCAGGCCCAGACCAGGAAGCAGTGGCAGTGGACGCCTTCCTCATGGAGTGGGAAGGACTAGACACGTACGCCTTCCCCCCATTCAAGATCCTAGACAGAGTCATGAAGAAGTTCAGGGAATCGAACAATGCCCGCATGACCCTGATAGCTCCGTTTTGTCCCATGAGACCCTGGATCACAGAAGTGATGGAGTGGCTAGTAGACACCCCCAGATCGTTACCTTGTCGGAACGATCTACTCAGACAGCCACATATAGAGAGATACCATCAAAATCTCGCTCTCAATCTAACTGCCTTTCGACTATCAAAAAACTGGCAAGAGCAAAGGGCTTTTCGAGGAAAGCTGCAAGAGCAATCGCGAAAGCAAGGAGAACGTCCACAATCAAGGTGTACCAGTCAAAGGGGGACGTGTTCAGGGAATGGTGCAGAATTAACAATATTTCCTCTTCCAGTACCTCTTTAACTCAACTGGAAGATTTTCTGTTACACTTAAGAACCCTAGAGAAACTAGCAGTATCAACCATCAAGGGATACCGCAGCATGCTAGCTTCCGTTTTCCGTCACAGAGATATTGACGTGTCGGGAGACAAGGATCTCTGGGACCTCATAAAGTCCTTTGAGACAGTTAAGAGGAAGGACAACCCAACCCCCTCTTGGAATTTGGATGTAGTCCTGATGTTTTTAACCTTGAGCAGGTCTGAACCTCTTGACAAGGCTTCGTTGAAGGATGTCACTAAGAAGACCCTATTCCTGGTTGCGTTGGCAACAGCCAAGAGGATAGGAGAATTGCAAGCCTTTAGCAAAAATGTAGGCTTCAATGGAGAGAATGCAGTCTGCTCGCTGCAACTAGGTTTTCTCGCCAAGAACGAGAATCCCTCTCAGCCATGGCCCAGATCCTTTACCATACCAGGGTTATCTCATTTAGTAGGACAGGAAAAGGAGAGAGGCCTTTGTCCAGTGAGGGCCCTAAAATTTTATCTGCAGAGGACCAAAAACATGAGTGGACAGGCAGACAACCTCTGGTGCTCGGTGAAGAAACCTTCGTTACCCTTGTCAAAGAATGCACTGGCGTTCTTTATCACGGATTTAATAAGGGAGGTCACCAGAACTGTGACTAGAAAAGCTTCCCAATCCTCAAAGTCAAAGCACACGAAGTAAGAGCTGTGGCAACTTCGATGGCTTATAGACACAACAAGTCTATGAAATTGATTTTGGAAGCGACATTCTGGCGAAGCAAGTCAATCTTCGCAGATTGTTACCTAAAAGAAGTACAGACCCAATATGAGGATTGTTGTTCTCTGGGTCCGTACGTTGCCTCCGGCGCCGTTGTTGGTGAAGGTACTACTGCCTGTAACCTATGACCTTGTATATACCGTTGCTTTTTCTTGAACTTGATCTCACAGGTTGTCTGTGAAGGTTGTTGCAACCTTCCACGGTCTGGGGTGCAAGTCTAAGTTAGGTTTTATGGAGTGTATTTTTAGTGTGTTAGTGGGTCTGGTGGTCAGCTCATTGTCCATGGCTATGCCAGGATAGCAAGGGTGGTGGTCTAGTCATGTCAAGGTCGAGGACCGTGTGACAGCCCCACAGAGACTTTCTACAGCCCCCTGGGTGGATCGCTGGGTCTCAAGGAATGCAGGCGAATGAGGCAGGAAAACTATGAAGCCAGCTTCCTTATCAGGTAGGAACCAGATTATTGGTACAGCTAATTTGTAGCGATTAATAATTATGCAAATTCCCAATGGTGTTGCGGTTCTCTAAACCCACCACCAATGGTGTCAGTCAGCTGTATATATGTAACTACCAGGGAAGTTAGATATTTAAAAATGGTATTTTCATTTTAAAATAAGTTTGTTCCAACACGAATACTTACCTCGAACTACTTTCTTAGGAGTTACCTGTAATCTCCTCTCTACCGACCAGAGTTTTGTGTAGTATACCCTATACCCGTTTTCTATGGAGGGCTAACCCGGGAGTGAGAGAACGTGCCCCGAGGGTAGCCTTTGAGCTAGGTCGAGGTCCGCTTGGGTCCCGTGAGTCAGTAAGTTCTCTGGTCGCGACGTGATACCATACCCTCACGTCGCTCTCGTCTCTCTCGACCCTTTGTGTCCGCCTCGTGTGTCCCGCGTGGTTACCGCGTGGTAGCTTTGTGCTTATCCCTTGTGTTCTTGTGTGTTCACTACCCTTCCTTGTGCTTCCCAAGTGTATCCCTTTGATTCCCTTCGTTCCTGTGTCTTGTGGTTGTGTGCTATGGAGCAGATCCGCCGTTGTCCTGGGCCTAGAGCCGGAAAGTCGTGTGGAACGTTCCTCTCCAACCCGAAGTAGACCCTCACTCCCTTTGCTCTTCCTGTAGGGGCAGGATGTGCTCGCCATCGGATACGTGCATTGAGTGTGTTGGTTGGAGTGAGATTCAGTGGGTGCGATACGGCACTAAGAAAAAGAAGTCGTTGAAACGTTCGCCCAGGAAATCTAGCGTCTCTTCGCCGCTACCGTCACCCAGTGGACGGTCCGACGGGGCTTCTGTCTCGCCTTCCCCTACCCAGAGTAGGGGACGAGGTAAGTCCGTTGCGGGGAAAGAGCCGAGGGTTCTTCCCCAGGAGTCTAATGTGTGTGAAGTGGGGGTTGCGGGGACTTCTCAGGCTAGTGGGGAGCCTGGAGACTCTGCCCTTGTGCTTGGGAGGCACGTTTCCTCCGACGACCCCTTATGGTGTAGTAATGTTGTACCTGTTTCTTCGCCCCCTTTGTGGGCCTGTTTTTCAGGTTCTTCGGCAGGTGGCGACGCCCAGGGTAAGTTAGACTCCACGGTAAGTGATTCCTTCGGGTGGAAGCTCCCTAAAACGCCAGGTAGGTCCCCAATGCGGATGGAAGAAGGCCTGGATACCTGGTTCCCTAGTGTAGGGCGTCAACCCTCTTTTCCAGCTCCTCTGACGACGGTCCCAGAAACCTTCCTGCAACCCTCTACCCCTGGTACGCAGCGAGTCGCGAAGCCCTCCGTAGCCCCCGCTTCTGCCCGTCGTGCGGGTGGTACAGTTTCGTCGGGCTCTTCGGATGATGGGGCTTTGTTCTCTTCAGAAGAAGAAACCAGGAGGAGACATTGGCGCCGGAGGGAGCGTTCCCGCTCAAGATCCCGTTCGAGGTTCAGCAGGAGATGTTCCCGCTCTCCACGGAGGAAACACAGGAGGAGTAGGTCCCCCGATGGTGATTGGGTCTTCGTTCCCCGTAAGTCTGAGTTGCAGTGTTCCCCGGACCGGCAATCCAGGGATTTCTCGCCACGAAGGCCATCCTCCAGGCGAAGATATGACCCTCGTAGGGAGAAATGCAAGAAGGCCGCTTCAGGCAGGCGTAAGGCCGCGAAGCTTCCAGTTCACCCCGCCCAGCGGGGGGAACCGTGCTTCCTTACGGGCAGCCTGGCCGAATCAGCCCAGCTGGTTCGGCCCTCGGACTTTAAGGAACGGTTCCCTCCGTCGGGTCAGCCCACGGGATCCGCGTCCTCGTCCCCCAGAGAGAATGCACGAACGGTAGTCCTCGCCGGCACGGCGATGCCAGTTCTGACCCCCGAACCTGGTGCGGAGGTTTCCGCCGGGGAAGACCGGTACCACCGCAGGGGAGTGCCTGTTGTGCCAGAACCAAAGCGCCCGGTGGGAGTGCCCGTTGACCCGGCTCCTCGGGATCAGGCCGAAGGTTCTGCTGACGGTAGGGAAGGTTCCCCGACCGAGGACTCGGCCTATCGGAAAGTTATAGGCCTGATTCGAAGGCATCATAGAATTGAAGAGCCGGTTACAACCGATGAGGACTACTGGAGGTCCAGCCTGACCCGCTTGATGCAGGCACCCGTCCAACAGAAAACCTCCCTGGCCCTACCTGTGGCCCGAGATCTCGTCCTGGGATGGGCTCACGTCGATAGAGTTGTGGCAGGCAATGCCGAAGCTCCCAAAACGCAGAGCTCTTCGAAGTTGCTCCAAGGGCTCAAGACACAGAGCAGGGTTTATGTGCCAGAGGGACAACGACCGGGAGCCTGCAAGGTGGAGCCTGCCCTCGACGTTCTGGGACAGGGTGCCTCGGAGGACAGCCTCTTCAG
Organism: Palaemon carinicauda; assembly: GCF_036898095.1. Taxonomy (NCBI): domain Eukaryota; kingdom Metazoa; phylum Arthropoda; class Malacostraca; order Decapoda; family Palaemonidae; genus Palaemon; species Palaemon carinicauda. The sequence goes on from NC_090757.1 coordinate 5,538,171, forward strand.
CCCCGATTTGTTTTTAGCAGTCGGAGGCTGCGATGATGGAGGAGATGTCGAAAGACCTAGTTCATGTCTCCTCTTGGTTGGACTGGTGGGCTTCCACACTGGTAGGTGTGCAAGCCACATATGACTTGACGGACCCGGAACAGCAAAGCCTCCTGAGGGAGCTTATCATCTCCGGGGGCAAGACCCTGAAGTTCCTCACGTATCAGTCCCTTGCCCTGTCAGCGAATTGGGTTCTTCGCAAAAGGGACACCATTCTGGCGAAGCTTTCCTGGAAGGTCCCAGACAGGGAGGCGAGGGCCATGAGGAGCATTCCTGTGTGGGGTGACTCCTTGTTCCCCTTGAAAGAGCTAGAGGAGATCATGGAAAAGGTGGCTAAAAGAAAAGAAGTGAACGCTCCCAGGCCTCAACTGGTAAGGAGGCCCCCCTACAAGAGGTCAGCCTCAGACGGTCCCTCTACTTCTCAGGCCCCGCCTAACCTGACGAGGAGAGAAGCCCCTTCTTCTTCGTGGGCCTCAGCGCCTCATCCCCCCCGTAGAGGAGCTCCAGCAGTGTCGGCCTCGTTTAGAACAGGGTATTCTGCCTCCAGGAGAGGCCATTCAGGCCTCTCCTCCAGGAGGAGTTAGAGTGGGAGGCCCCCTACTCCTGCCCAAGCCTCAGGTTGGGGGATGCCTCAGACTACATTGGCAAGCATGGAAGGCTCACGGAGCAGAGCCCTGGACAGTATCCGTACTGAAGGAGGGGTACAGGTTACCGTTCTTGACAGAACCCCCCCCTTTAATTCTGGCCAGCCTGTCGGAGTGGTTGGCACCCAAGGACCCATTGAAGAGGGCGGCTCTTCAAGAAGAGGTGTCCACGATGTTGGAAAAGGGCACCATGGAGGAGATCCTGCACCCAGGGCCAGGTTTTTACAGCTGCCTGTTCCTGGTAGAAAAGGCGACGGGGGGTGGAGACCAGTGATAGACCTGTCAGCTCTCAACAAGTTTGTGCGAAAGACAGATTTCAAAATGGACACTCCGAAGTCAGTCTTGCTGTCCTTGAGGGAGAAAGACTACATGATGACCATAGACCTCAAGGACGCATACTTCCAAATCCCGGTCCATCCCTCAAGTCGGAAGTTTCTCCGGGTGAAGTGGGGTACCCAGATCCTGCAATTCAAGACCCTCTGCTTCGGGTTGTCGACAGCTCCCCAGGTATTCACGAGAGTCTTCACGACAGTCTCGGTGTGGGCTCACGAGCGGGGCATTCGCCTCATCCGGTACCTGGACGACTGGTTGCTTCTTTCCTCCTCGGAGGACGTTTTGAAGGAGCAGGGTATAAAACTTCTTCAGTTTTGCAAGGGTCTGGGTATCATGATCAACCCAGAAAAATCGAACCTATCTCCCTCCACCAGAATGACCTATTTGGGGATGACACTGGATTCCCTACTAGTGAAAGCTTTCCCGTCGGAGGAGAGGATAAGCAATCTTATGAAGATCCTTCTTCCTTTCCTGTCGGGGCAACCCAGGAGGGCGAAGGACTGGCAAAGGCTAATAGGTCATCTGGTGTCGTTGGAGAAACTGGTTCCCCAGGGGAGACTCAGACTCAGAGCCGTCCAATGGAACCTGAAGAGCTTCTGGAACCAACTGGACTCGCCCCAGAAATTAATCCCAGTCCTACCAAACACAATACCCTCCCTGGAATGGTGGCATTGCCGGTCGAACTCGCTCAAGGGGATGCCCTTCGCGACCGACCCTCCCGAGTTGCTCCTATTCACAGACGCCTCCAACCAGGGATGGGGAGCCAATCTCCTCAACGGGACGGCGAGAGGAACCTGGATGGACGGGGAGAAAGGCCTACACATCAATGTCCGTGAGTTGAAGGCAGTCCAGAAAGCTTGCCTGCACTTCATCGATCTACTTAGGGGAAACACTGTGGCGTTGATGTGCGACAACGCCACAGTGGTAGCGTACATAAAGAAGCAGGGAGGCTTAAAATTAAGGGAGTTGTGCGATCTCGCCCTAGAGATCCTAGATTGGGCGGAAGCGAACCAGATAGTGTTATTGGCAAGGTTCATCCGCGGGAAAAAGAACGTCCTAGCCGACGGTCTCACCAGGATGGGTCAGATAGTAGGAACAGAATGGTCCCTCCTCCCAGAAGTAGGGAGGCTCATCATTCAACGTTGGGGTTCCCCGGTGATGGACCTCTTTGCAACCAAGCTGAACGCGCAACTTCCCGTGTCTTGTTCTCCTGTCCCAGACCCAAAGGCAGCCTTAGAGGATGCCTTTCAGCACAAGTGGGACAACCTAGACGTGTACGCTTTTCCCCCTTTCACGTTGATCAGGCAAGTGCTCAACAGAGTAAGGGCTGCCCGGAACTTAAGGATGACTTTGGTAGCGCCCTGGTGGCCGGAGAGAGAGTGGTTCGCAGACCTAAAAGACCTGACGAGCCATCCTCCGTGGCCACTCCCCGACAGGTCAGATCTTCTACAACAGCCACAATTTCTCATGTTCCGCGACAACCCACAGTCTCTACGCCTTCACGCCTGGAGACTATCGAGCGACTCCTGAAGAAGGAAGGATATTCGTCAGGAACGGCTGAAGAAGGAAGGATATTCGTCAGGAACGGCTAAGAGGATGTCGCGATACCTGAGAAGGTCGTCGGCAGCGGTCTACCAAGCGAAGTGGGCCTCTTTCACGAAGTGGTGCGCTTCGAAGCGCATAAAACCCCTCAAAGCCTCGGTCCCAGATATCGCAGACTTTCTAGTATATCTCAGGGACGAGATAGGGATGTCAATCCCAGCTATAAAAGGAGTACGAGCAGCCTTGGGTCAAGTCTTCCTTCTGAAGGGCATCGACCTGGGTTCCTCTAGACACATCTCTATGCTTGTCAGGAGTTTTGAACAGTCCTGCCCCCCTCAAACTGTTAGGGTGCCTCAGTGGGACTTAGCTAGGGTCCTGAAGATGTTAAGTAGCCCCCCCTTCGAACCAATGAAGGATATTGTAGACAGGGATCTCACTCTCAAGACAGTCTTTTTGTTGGCCTTGGCCTCTGCGAAAAGGGTAGGTGAGATCCATGGGCTGTCTTATGACGTCTCTCATTCGAAGGGGCGGAAAGAGATCTCTTTCAAGTTCGTCCCTTCGTTCGTGGCGAAAACCCAGAACCCAGCAGTCTGGGATCCTAAATTCGAGGGGTTCTCTCTGCCAGCTATTCCTAGGACTGGGAATCCTGAGGATTTGAGGTTATGCCCTGTCCGTGCCATTAGAAAATACCTTGAGAGGACTGCACATCTCCGGCCAGGCATCAAGAGCCTTTTCGTCTCCACAGGTGTTACAAAGAAGCAGGTATCGAAGAATACCATTTCCTTTTGGTTGAGACAAGTTATTGCCAGGGCCTACAAGGAGGAGGGACTGGCCTTGCCAGGCACTCCCAAGCCCCATGACATCAGAGGTCTGAGCACTTCCTTAGCCTTTGAGAAGAACATGGCAGTGGGCCAGATCCTTCGAGCGGGCACCTGGTCGAACCAGTCGACCTTTACTGCCCATTACCTCAAGGTTTACTCAAGAAGGTCCTTAGACGGGTTCTCCTTTGGGACAGTCATCTCCGCGCTCCAAGTGATTTAACGGTGAAGCCCCAGGCACAATCGTGGATAGCAAAACCAGGAGACACAGGTTCGTTCCTTTTCACCCTAATCCCCGTTTCCTATCCCTATCGGAGATAACCACACTTACGTAACCATTGAAGAACACGTCTCTGCAACTGCATTACTGGACTCAGCATCAGAAGAATTTTTCAAAGGGTGAGTACTTAGACACTAACGTGAGCTCTTTGTGTAGTTACCCTACCGTCCGTTTTCCCAGTTTGTTTTTGTTTTAAAACCTAGTTCATATCTAGGCTTCTTGGCGTCCGCTTGCTGGGTCTGAAGGTCAGGAAGTCACTCCCACCCCCTAAAGTGTAAGTCTCCTAAGAAAGTAGTTCGAGGTAAGTATTCGTGTTGGAACAAATAAAAAATTTTAAGTAATTTTTATTTTTCCTAACATACTTACCGAGAACTACTTTCGGGTAATGGCCCTCCCTTCCTTCTCCGAGTGCCTTTCTGCCCTTGCAGGGACTTTTTGCAACATCCGAGGAACTTACTGACTCACGGGACCCAAGCGGACCTCGACCTAGCTCAAAGGCTACCCTCGGGGCACGTTCTCTCACTCCCGGGTTAGCCCTCCATAGAAAACAGGTATAGGGTATACTACACAAAACTCTGGTCGGTAGAGAGGAGATTACAGGTAACTCCTAAAAAAGTAGTTCTCGGTAAGTATGTGAGGAAAAATAAAAATTACTTAAAATTTTTGATTTTTAAATATACTTACCTGGTAGTCACATATACAGTATATAAAAGGTCCCTCCCTCCTCCCCTCTGAGAACAGGGGCATGGAATTTCTGAGGACAAATGGGAATGGTTCCAAGTACCTGGGTAGAGGGTGCACAGGTATGATCACCTGACCATCTATCGGCGATTTCCGCGAATTTTGAATTTCTGCCGTGCGTGCCACGAATCGGCGGGATAAAGCTATATATATGTAACTACTAGGTAAGTATATTCAAAAACTTATTTTAAAATGAAAGTACCATTTTTCCTTAGATATCACCAGTGCTGTGGTCGAGGAAGAGTTCTGTTTCTGCCAAGTGTGAAGAAGGGCATCGCCTCTCCTCTTTACTTCAACAGTGTCTTCCAACCTTGGAAATGTGTTTAAGATGTACAGTATCACTCGGTTGTGCTGTTGTTGTCTCTTTTTCCCTTGAGAACTGTCATAATTATCCTGCTCTACTCTGTAGAAGACAAACTTCAAGTTCTTCCTTCTCTCTGCATTAGCTTTGATAGAGACTTTGCTGTAACTTTGAGGAGGATAATGAATAGAAGACATTATCAAAGAAGTCTAGGAAGATTATTCAATCGAAATCGAGTACGCATGTCTTCTACTGTTTTTCTCCCCATAGGAGAGACAGTACCGTACCAAGGTGTATCCACCCTGGAAATCGATCTTAGTACGTTCTTACATTGTTCGCGAGGATAGTGCATACTGGGAACCATAGATATATTGGTACGTGGTACAGGTACTTATTTTCCTTGATCGTCTTCTGATCTCTCTTTCTATCTCTTTGGAACTTCCTTTGTTAGGAAATAGTATCGGCACACGCTACGACTGCTACCTGTGCATCATCTATTCCAAGACAGGTTTGTGCCAAAAACCATCCCTCTTGGAAGTTGTATCGGCACTTATTGCTCCTTTTGTATGTACTGAGCATGCTTTCATACAGTGGGGATGAAGGACGCCACCAGTTTCCACTGTCCTTCATCTATCACTTCACCCATTACTGCATCGTTTTCCTTGTCTGTTGCCGAGCCTTCCAACGTAACGCCTGCTGCTCTGAAGGCAAGGAAGTAGTAGTCGCTGGAGCACAGAGTGACTGATCAGGCTGGGTCTCATGAGATATTGACTTGATTTTTTGCTCCAAGACCTGAGCCTCACAGGAAGGTGTTTCAGTACCAGGTACAGAAGCTCATGCTTTTCAGGATGTTGGCCGCCCCCTTCTTCCCCCAGGATGCTTTTGGGACACCAATAGCAAGAACTGTTCTTGTACGATACTGTTGAAGAAAAATCTATGATTGATCTCATCGCATGTATGGGTTAAGAAATCTTCCCTTCACAAGAACTGATGTTTCCTCATAGGTTTTTCCTTTGAGTTTCATCTTTATGAAAATGTTCCATTTGTGTTTTCTCCCCACAAGACACGGCTCATCACACTTGTTCTCCATGATTGTTGTTTCTCACGGAATTGCCTGTGCACTGTGATCTTGAATCACACTATCAAGAACTATACAATCGGCAACGATGGGATCGTGAACCATACGATCGGCAATCTATGGATATGCCTTTCTCATGCCTCGCTGAAGTCATACTTCTATTGAAGGACTCAGGTTTTTATAGTTACAATAACAAAAATTCAAATTACTTTTAAAAGTTCTGATTATATGCTTTAAGTTAAAGTGGTTTTGTTAACATGTTAATTTGTTCATGCTACAGTGGATATGTCCCTATACAAACTCATTAAGTGTGCTGTTGTTTTATCATCATTATTATTATTATTCTCTTTGTCTACATGTTTTCCCACTTCTATGTGGGGTCAATGTTTCTTGTCAGCTTTCTCCATCTACCTCTGTCCCACACCTCATCACCGGTTAATCCCTTTGATCGAAGGTCATCCTTGATACAGTCCACTCGCCTTCGCTTTGGTCTCCCTCTCTTTCTCGTTCCCTGTACCTCCATTTCCATTACTCTCCTCCCAATATACTGTTCATCTCTTCTCATGACATGACCGTACCACCTCAGTCTACTCTCTTGGATCTGATCTGATAGTTTTCCAACTCCTGTGGTACCCCTAATTACCTCATTCCGTAACTTATCTCTCCTTGTCACCCCACACATCTTTGCCGATTTTTTGGAGGGATCAGGCGAGGTCTCAACGCGTCGCTTAAGGGGAACGCCCTAGCATTAATTTCATTCTTATACTCACTGACCATAGTTGTTTTGGCTAATTTTTAATGGCCGGATGCCTTTCCTGCCGCCAACCCTCCCCATTTACCCGGGCTTGGGACCGGCACCTAGTTGAGGCTGGCTTGCCCCCCTCAGTGGCTGGGTTATTATTATTATTATTATTATTATTCTATGGATTCATTTTACTTTAAAGATAAATGAAGCAAGTTAAAGTTCAAGAGATTATACGTTGGTTATTAAGATCATTGATCCACTTCTAAGGTTTATTTCTTAATTGAAAAGTGGAAATGGAGGCAAAGTTAAGTTCAAGTAGTTGGACAGCTAAGTAGGAAGCAAATAAAGTGAATAGCTGTGAAATGAAGTGCAGAAATTGGTCCATTTAGAGCCAAAGAGGTGTTGCAAAAGACCTGTATAGTAGTACCATGTGCATTGTGTCATCCAAGACACCCTGGAGGGGTTTGTTCAGACATCTTAGATAATCTTTACTTTGGAAATGTCATTTGGATTAACGATGCTTTATTAATGTATTACCATTTGGTGCTATATTTCTAACTTGATTATTACTGGCTTTGTTACAGATATGCAGTCCATGAAACTTATCCTGTGGACAGATTTAGAAAAGCTAAAGAAGTTCCTTCCATCCAAAATTTAAAAGAAGTGTTATCTGCTTCCAAAGAAAATACACCTTTAAAGAAAATTCTGAATCCTCTTCTTGGTAAGCAAATTTGTTAGTTTTATTGATATTTTACTAGAAAAGTGTTATGTGTATGATGTCTTGATGATTAAGGATGCGGAGGGAAGTTGTCTTTACAGAATCATCAGCTTTCATCTTATGCCATAGTCTCTGTATAGGCCTTCGACTGTATTAGATTAGAGTTCTCTTGCTTGAGGGTACACTATGGCACACTTTTATCATTTCTTTTCCTCTTTTTTTTAAGTTTTTATAGATTATATATGAATTTATTTTTATTATTGTTTTATTTAATTGTTAATTACTTCTCTTGTAGCTTATTTATTTCCTTTCCTCACTGGGCTATTTTCCTTGTTGGAGCCTTTGGGCTTATAGCATCCTGCTTTTCCAACCAGGGTTGTAGCTTAGCAAGTAATAACAATAACAATAATCTTGTCATTGTTACAATGGCCACATTCTGGTAAATTATCTATGCTGATAGGGAATATTAAGTTGAGGTTAATGTTCAGAAATTCATTTCTCTTCTATGATGAGTGACTCCCCCCCTTTCATTGATGTACATTGTCAGGAAGGTAGTTGCATAAGGCCAACAGTGTGTCCAACTAAGTACTGTATAGCCCTCAATTGTATATGATTGGATTGTCATAAAGGGTGTCAGTCATTTTGAAGATAATTATTTCTGTAGCATACCCAGAGGGAAAGCTTGTTGACCTCTGGGAATTCTTGGTAAGCATGGTTTGCTATGTGCGTGATAATTGAATCAAGAATGGTAGAAATTGTAAAATGAAAGAAATTTTATAGTAAAATGTCATCCCTGCTTTGGGTGGAAGATTAATAATATCATAAAGGCCTTTGGTTACTAAAAACAGATAAAGTAGTTTGATGCAGGTTGAATAGCAATGATGTAGCGGGATGACAACAAAAACAACCCCCACACCCTTAATCACTCTACTTCCAAAATATCCCACAATACAAACTTTCCCCTTACTTTACTTCAAACTGGACTGTTGCTCGAAGGGAAAAACAAACAAAACATAACCTTAAAACTATATTTACTGCAACAAAAAAAAACAAAAATCACACATCATTAAACAAACTTAACACAAAAACAGACAGAAATAGCACTTTTATATTTATATATTATAGCTGTGTGTGTGGGTACACAGAACTCACCAATAATCGAAAAAAAATAGTATCCTTTACATAAACCCAACACCGTCAGTCCACATACAGTACCGAAAAAACACTTACCCACACACAGTACCGAAAAACACTTACCCACACACAGTACCGAAAAACACTTACCCACACACAGTACCGAAAAACACTTACCCACACACAGTACCGAAAAACACTTACCCACACACTAAAATAAATAACTTAATATTAAACCCAATCGTATACCACAACCCAGAAATAAATCACATCTAACACCAACATAAGCGAGAACGCCAAAATATTAAATATATAAGTTGTGTGGTAACCGTAGTCCACAGACTCCACACACTGGCAACAATCCTTGTAGCCAATTGCCACAACTTCCAGGCAAACAATAACTAGAGTCAATTCGACTGTCCATTCACATTATCGGTGTTCATCATCATTATGTCATCATCATCATCATCATCATCATCATAAGGAATAAATCTATTTTCCAGCCGGGTCGTCAACGCTCAAATTCTCTATTTATATAAATATCCGTAGTCTAACTATGTTCATTGTACGGTCCAGGTCGTCATCATCAAGCTATTCATACAAAGCACACGGCTGGCAAACACCACCTTCCAGGCCAAACTAAACCTCCAAGGAGTCTAAAGGAGCCTAAAGGAGGAATTACGGCCTGCAATAAAAAAGAAAAAAACGCTTACGAAAACTCCTAACTAACTAAACTATCGTACTATAATCAAAGATAAATAATAAACTTTCTATCACTCATGAACGCGCCTAACAAAAATAAATAAAAACAGTACTTACTCAGAATATAAAAAAACACTAAACAGCCGGCTTTCGAAGAACAAAAAAAATAACAACTGACTCCTTCCACAGTCCGAGATCCAATGCTTTCGCCCAAGACATTCATCACCACCCTATCCTAGCTGAAAAAATGTAAACAAACAACCTCAAATATACCAACAATCTTTCCAACTTCAAACAATCATTCGCTAATTACCCTTTTTCTTCGGCGCGCACCACGGACACACAAAACACGCACACACATACGCACATACACACATTCTCTCGCGCACGCGCGATCTAACAAAACTAAAGCACATGAAATTCTCTCTCTCTCTCTCTCTCTGACAAAACTAAAGCAAATGAACACTTTCTTTCTTTCTCTCTCTCTCTCTCTCTCTCTCTCTCTCTCTCTCTCTCTCTCTCTCTCTCTCTCTCTCTCTCTCTCACAAAACTAAGCAAATAAACACTTTCTCTCTCTTGCGGTTTGACAAAACTTAAGTAAATAAACACTCACTCACTCACTCTCTCTCTCTCTCTCTCTCTCTCTCTATCTCTCTCTCTCTCTCTCTCTAATGACAAAGCTAAAGCAAAACTGTAAACACTTTCTCTCTCTCTCTCTCTCTCTCTCTCTCTCTCTCTCTCTCTCTCTCTCTCTCTCTCTCTCTCTCTCTCTCTCTCTCTCTAATGACAAAGCTAAAGCAAAACTGTAAACACTTTCTCTCTCTCTCTCTCTCTCTCTCTCTCTCTCTCTCTCTCTCTCTCTCTCTCTCTCTCTCTCTCTCTCTCTCTCTGACAAAACTAAAATAAACACACTCACACACACTCTCTCTCTCTCTCTCTCTCTCTCTCTCTCTCTCTCTCTCTCTCTCTCTCTCTCTCTCTCTCTCTCTCTCTCTCTCTCTCTCTCTCTCTCACTCTTGATTTGGCAAACAAAAAAATAAATTAAAATAAAATTAATCCTCCACATTCCTCCCCCCTTACTTTGCCAAATCCTCACACAACACTTACCTATTTTCTCATCACCCAGTCGCAATCAGGAACAGGGCCTCTGCTTCGGGTAACTGGGCCTTCATATACCTGCACTCTCTCATTCACTACTTCCATGTCGTTTTCATTCAACGTACTATTACTATTTCCGTCTATGTTCTGCTCGTCTAAGATATCATTCACTATTTCATCTACCTCAGTTTCATCTGGCCCGAAAATCCCACTAATTTCTGTCAACAATTCATCCATTACATCTAAACCATTTTCTACTTTAACAAAAGAATCATTCATACTGCTTATCATTCTCCTATCTTTCATTCTCGTGTCCGTCATACGTTCTCTTGCCTCATCTAACGAAAAACCACACACACTATAAGTATCATTCATACTCATCCAAGTTTCATCTGTATTAATACATTTATCTTCCATACTCACCTGTACATTTACACCCTTGTCCTGCTTATTCTGATTCCCGCCTACAACTACAAAATTTTCCCGCCTTTTATCCCCAGTAAAATTCTCAGACTTCTTTTTCCTTCCATACTCTACTAACACCAATTGCTTATCTTCTAAACCTAATGCCTCACACATACTCGGTTCATACTTGTTCATTTTCAGCCATTTATTCATACCATTCTCCTGAATATATCTTGGTACCTCCTTCCATTTTCGCAACTGATTGTGGTGTGCCCTAACCTTTTCCACACTACCATCCACACTTACTTTACCTAAAACATAACTCAACCCACTAGAACCAACATCTAACACCTCATATGGACCTTCAAACTTATCACGTACCTTATTGACATTCATTCTTCCCTTTTCAATTACTTCTTTTAACACTTTCTCTCCCACTTTGTAGCTTTCAAATCTCTCATTTGCTTTCTTCCAAACATCTCTATCATTCTCGGACACACTCAATCTCGGTCTTACTATCTTTTCAAAATTCAACACAAACTTACACGGAGACATACCAGTACTCTTGTGCACCGTCGCATTATACGCCCACAACGCACGCCCAACATATAAATCCCAATCATTATCACATGTACTCATCATCCGCAAAATTTCTGTTAAGGTTCTTACAGTCCTTTCAGCCAAACCATTCGCACTTGGCATATACGGAGTCGAATACACATGTTCAATGCCCCATTCTCTCAACATCTGCTCAAACTCCCATCCAACAAACTCCGGACCATTGTCACTTAACATTTTCGCAGGCTTACACACACTCATCGGCAACATCACTTGACTTACCATTCTCGCTACAGTCTCACTTCTTTTATTCTTGATGGGTACTGCATATGCAAACTTGCTCATATGATCGACCATGACAATCATTCCCACATGTCTTCTCGCAGTCACAGGCAACGAAACACAATCAATCACAAACATCTCAAATGGCTCTTTCATACGTAACCTCAGAACAGGCGGACTTGCATGCATGCTCTGATATTTTCCCTTCTGACAATCCTCACAAGTAGTCGCTACATCCCTACAAATATTACCTTTAACCTTTATTTCAATCATATTCACACTTGGATGTACAATCATACCACATTTTTTCAAAAATTTATACCCAAGCAGTACGTCATATTTCTCATTCGCTCCCTCAACCACGTAAAAATCATTATCCTCCATCATCAGCCCCCCAATCATAACATTTTCCCGCAACTTCCCTTGCACAGGCATACGCAAATTACCAATACCTTTTACTTCACCCTTACATCCCTTAAATTCACAAACCTCTTTTACCTTATCATATGCATTCCTAAACATTAAATTGACACCACAACCAGTATCAATCAAACCAACCAACTCTACACCATTAAAAATCATTTTCACACTCATGCAATCATGTGCTCTTTCTCCCATCACATCTTCATGCAATAAACCCTCACGAACATGCATCACATTCACTCCCCACACACACGAGGACTCACCCAGCTGAACCCTCTGATTAATTAGTTTCCCGAACATCCTGGCTGACTTGATCCCTTCTTTCTACAAACCCTAGCTACATGCCCATCTGCACCACATTCAGTACACTTACCCCGCGGCTCCTTGCACATTCTAGCATAATGACCATCCTTACCACAATTACCACAAATTACATTCATACGATTATTACGGCATCCACTCGCTATGTGTCCAGTCATACCACACCGATAACACTTAACCACTTTCTCTTTCTTACAGTCGCTAATACGATGCCCTGTCTCTCCACACCCGAAACATGCTCCTAATGACCATCTACACTCGTTCTTTTTATGTCCTACCTTCCCACACCTATAACACCTCTCTTCACGGATACCACTACCTAACCTAACTTGCTGCGTACTAGCACTTCTATCTCTCCAAACTTGATTTCCCTGTCTAAACCTGTCATTTCTGGGCATGGGTATTCCTACATTACTCACCCTAACACTTCTATCTATTACACTATCAGCTGCCCTCATTGGCCCTCTCATAACAGCATCTCTAAAACTACCAAATTCTGGCACACATTCCTCCATTCCAGTTCTTACACTCACAGATTTACTTTCTTTCATACACCTATCCAACTCGTAATCCTCAACTATCTCTAAAATATCATCCCAAGTCAATCTCTCTCTAGTCCATCTCATTTTCTCCTTCCGTTTCAAATTAATAAACTCACACACACTCTCTGGTACTGTACCCAAAAACTTCTTCATTAGTTCCTTATTTTCATTTATTCCTTCGTCCCCATACTTCTTTCTAGCCAATGTTTCTAACCGACATACATACATCGAGATTGCTTCACCCACCTTCATTCGTGCTTCATCAAAATCATTTTTTCGCTTATACCTAACACTACCTTTCATACGTTTTACCTGTTCAATTATCCTCTTCTTTACACTTTCATACTCAACCTCTCCTACACTCATTATCACCCCATACATCGTCAACAAATATCCTGACAAAAATTCTCCCAACTCCCTAGCCCAAACTCTCTTACTATCCCCATACTTAGCCTGACAAAACTTTTCATATTCCCTAAAGAAGTCATATACATCCCTACTGCTATGTTCATTAAACCTTTCACACCTAGGTACCTCTCTCATAAACACTGTCTTACAAACTTCCTCTACTTCATTCTCACTACTATCTTCACTGTCTACTCCCTTCTTGTTGCCTTCTTCTTCATTTGAATACAATGAATCTAGTTCTACACTCAAAGTCCTATCTTTAACTATCCCCTTCTTACCCTTTTTCTTACTTACCACCTTCACCCAATCATGATCATCCTCACTCACACCCTGACCTTTCTTCTTTTCTTTCTTCACATTATCTTTACCTTTCTTCTCCTTCTTCCTATCACCCTTCGTTCCAGTCTTACTATGTCTAGGCCCTTTACTTTCAATATCACTATCACTACCGTCCCCATTATCACTTAACCTATCCTCTTCCACAATCAACCCGTTACCAGAAGCAGAAGCCACTCCTCCGACTGCACCTTCACCTATAACAGTTTTCATCATCCCCATTACTTGCCCTATCATAGCTTCCATTCGTTTCTCATTTTCTCGCATCCTCATCTCAACACCCTCTTCCACTCTCTCTACAGTTCCCTGAAGTTCCCTAAGTTTCCTTTGCATCTCCTCATTCTCACTACTTAACCTCGCATTCTCCAACAACAACCTCTCCTCTCGCTCATTAGACAACCGCAATTCCTCCTTTAAAATATGCAACTGTTCTTCCATTAACTCCATTTCAATACCTTTAATATTTTAAGTATTTTTCAAACCTATTTACCCTTGTCCAAAAGTCCAGTTTCAATCCCAATTATCCCACCTTCAACAGTCGTCCCTGTTCGGGCGCCAAATTTATGTAGTGGGATGACAACAAAAACAACCCCCACACCCTTAATCACTCTACTTCCAAAATATCCCACAATACAAACTTTCCCCTTACTTTACTTCAAACTGGACTGTTGCTCAAAGGGAAAAACAAACAAAACATAACCTTAAAACTATATTTACTGCAACAAAAAAAAACAAAAATCACACATCATTAAACAAACTTAACACAAAAACAGACAGAAATAGCACTTTTATATTTATATATTATAGCTGTGTGTGTGGGTACACAGAACTCACCAATAATCGAAAAAAAATAGTATCCTTTACATAAACCCAACACCGTCAGTCCACATACAGTACCGAAAAACACTTACCCACACACAGTACCGAAAAACACTTACCCACACACAGTACCGAAAAACACTTACCCACACACAGTACCGAAAAACACTTACCCACACACTAAAATAAATAACTTAATATTAAACCCAATCGTATACCACAACCCAGAAATAAATCACATCTAACACCAACATAAGCGAGAACGCCAAAATATTAAATATATAAGTTGTGTGGTAACCGTAGTCCACAGACTCCACACACTGGCAACAATCCTTGTAGCCAATTGCCACAACTTCCAGGCAAACAATAACTAGAGTCAATTCGACTGTCCATTCACATTATCGGTGTTCATCATCATTATGTCATCATCATCATCATCATCATCATCATCATAAGGAATAAATCTATTTTCCAGCCGGGTCGTCAACGCTCAAATTCTCTATTTATATAAATATCCGTAGTCTAACTATGTTCATTGTACGGTCCAGGTCGTCATCATCAAGCTATTCATACAAAGCACACGGCTGGCAAACACCACCTTCCAGGCCAAACTAAACCTCCAAGGAGTCTAAAGGAGCCTAAAGGAGGAATTACGGCCTGCAATAAAAAAGAAAAAAAACGCTTACGAAAACTCCTAACTAACTAAACTATCGTACTATAATCAAAGATAAATAATAAACTTTCTATCACTCATGAACGCGCCTAACAAAAATAAATAAAAACAGTACTTACTCAGAATATAAAAAAACACTAAACAGCCGGCTTTCGAAGAACAAAAAAAATAACAACCGACTCCTTCCACAGTCCGAGATCCAATGCTTTCGCCCAAGACATTCATCACCACCCTATCCTAGCTAAAAAAATGTAAACAAACAACCTCAAATATACCAACAATCTTTCCAACTTCAAACAATCATTCGCTAATTACCCTTTTTCTTCGGCGCGCACCGCGGACACACAAAACACGCACACACATACGCACATACACACATTCTCTCGCGCACGCGCGATCTAACAAAACTAAAGCACATGAAATTCTCTCTCTCTCTCTCTCTCTCTGACAAAACTAAAGCAAATGAACACTTTCTTTCTTTCTCTCTCTCTCTCTCTCTCTCTCTCTCTCCTCTCTCTCTCTCTCTCTCTCTCTCTCTCTCTCTCTCTCTCACAAAACTAAGCAAATAAACACTTTCTCTCTCTTGCGGTTTGACAAAACTTAAGTAAATAAACACTCACTCACTCACTCACTCTCTCTCTCTCTCTCTCTCTCTCTCTCTCTCTCTCTCTCTCTCTCTCTCTCCCTCTCTCTCTCTCTCTCTCTCTCTAATGACAAAGCTAAAGCAAAACTGTAAACACTTTCTCTCTCTCTCTCTCTCTCTCTCTCTCTCTCTCTCTCTCCTCTCTCTCTCTCTCTCTCTCTCTCTCTCTCTCTCTCTCTCTCTCTCTCTCTCTGACAAAACTAAAATAAACACACTCACACACACACTCTCTCTCTCTCTCTCTCTCTCTCTCACTCTTGATTTGGCAAACAAAAAAATAAATTAAAATAAAATTAATCCTCCACAATGATTAGTTGAAGGACTTGAATGCCAGTCTATAATCTCATGTACAATATAATTGTCTGATATTCTCTAAGTGATGAGGCCTACTATATTTGAAAAGATACCTAGTACAACTCTTGGAATGGTGATTAAATTTGATCAAGATAGAAAATTCTAATTTGCACAAGAAATTTTAATGGTGACCTTAAAAATCATTGAATAAAGTTTTGGGAATGTTTTCTTTATACAACCCATCAGTTTAATATACCTAAACCAGCAATCAGCTGCTTCTTGGACACACCAGAAGAAGAAACACAACCCTCACTTGATGAGGTAATCTTGGAAGTTCCCGTGCTGGTAATAGGAGTATTTAAGTCCTTCCCTGTCTGGTCTAGACCTACTAATGGAAGTGCAATCCTTGGAGACTTGCACTTTTTATTATATAAGCTAATAGATTTGTATTTGTATTAATTAAAATAAAACTCAATTTATATGCCTGTGTAGATGAAAAGGCCTTCCTATTGCGATAAAGAAAATCTAAGCCAGAGCACTGAGGTAGGCTACCTACTTAATCAATAAGATTGGGAAATCTTAAGATAGGAGTTTAGAGTCAAACCAGAGCCTTGTTGTAGGACCTTCAATATTGTGGTGAAAATTTCACGAGAGTACTCAGCAGATAGTGTTTTAGAGGGTGTATTTCTCTGTATGGAGCATCTCTAGTGCAGAGTTCCTTGTCCTTCTTAGGCTACCTTTCAGCCTTGAGCACAGTCTTCCGACTAAAGAATATAGACCTCTGCTCTATGTGTCAAGTAGCCTTGCCCTACCGGGGACCTTATGTTCCAAATTGGCATGTTGTCCCATACAAGCCTTTGAGAAGAGCATCAAATATAGATATGACTTCATAGACTATCTGCCGGCTAGTCTTAGCTTCAGTGAAGCGAGTTACTGAGTTTGTGGAATCCTGTAGGTCACTAGTCATTCTAAAGGATAGAAGGAGATCTCCTTTAGTTTGAATCTGAGTTCATGGCCAAGACTCAAAACCCAGTACCCATGATACCATGTTTAAGTCCATTTCTTATCAGATGTCCAGAGGGAATTGGAATGACTGGCTTCTCTGTCCTACAAAGGCTCTAGATTGCTATCTTAAGAGTGATTTCAGAGCTTCAAATCTGAGCTCCAAAGACTTTTCATAACACCGGCAGACTGAAGAGAAAGATATTCATTTCGTAAGACCATAAGTTGTGTCCATCCCTCAACCAGCAACAAGGTTGGAGGACCAAAGGCCCTTGAAGTTAGGGATATTGGGTCCTCCTTAGCACTCTGTAAGAACCGGTTCATGGCTCAGGTGTTGAAATAGGAGTTTGCTAATTCCAGACGATCTCTACCTCCTACTACCAGCGTGAATATACCCATAAGTCCTTTGGTACCTTTTATTATTATTATTATTATTACCTACCCTTATTTCTTTTTTTGGCTGCTCAAGAGATTATGCAGCCATCTAATAAAACACGGGGCAATCTTTACAGAAGCGTTCCAGTAGAAGATGTGCAGTGTTCCCTAACTAAGTCAGAATCGCACTTTGGACACTAACCTTTAAGGGATAACACAATGAGCCTTTAAAAAATTATTCACTGCACCAGGAGTACTGTGAAACTTGGCTATAGCATCGAAATAGCCAAAGGAGCAGGTATTACCCTAAATTCTGGGAAATTATCCTAAATTCGTCTAATCCCGGGGTAGAATGGGTGATTTCTCGAGTCTCTGTAGTATCATGTGACCTCCACTCGACTTGGGAAAATTGGTTGTATTATAGTTAAAGACGGAAAAAGCTACTAAAAAGCTGGTGTTTACTAAAGAAAAACATCCGTTTTCTTTGAAAATGACACTTATTTTCACTGCAAATAAAAACTTGATTATCTAAGAAATAATAATCAATGGGGTTAGCGTGCGTAGCTCAGCATGTACCGCTTGCCAGTACAAAGGAGCTTGATCTTTTTCTTTTTCCGCGAGCAAAGCAAGGTCAGGGAGGAGCAAAAACATTGGATTTCTAAAAAGTATCCCCCATTCTTAGACAAGCTAAAGGGATTTTGGTTTATTTGTATTTTATATGAAGGTAAAATTCAGTGAAAGCACATTATTTACTACAGGAAAAACTATTTTTTCTGCTCAAAATGTTGTTCTGCCCATAACTATAATTTTACTGGAAAATCATACGGTATAAATGAAGGGGTCTGTGCCATTTTGAAAGATTTATATGAATCAGTGGCCATTTAAACTGATATGATAATGCCTTCATTGGCAGTAAAAGTTTTGTAATTAATCCCTCGCTATATCCGTACATCACAGATCTATGAATATATGCAGCTTATATCGTGGGATTTTGAAAGCAGATATGTTTTATAGTTTTCATACTTGGTTTTTTGCTAAGAATTATAATTTTTTGGCTTGTGAAGGTTTAGATTTATAAAGGTAATAAAAATATGAAAAGTTATATAAAATATACAGTAGATTTCTATTTCTACTTCATGGTTTTTCTGCTATCTCCATGGATCTTGGAACGTAACACCCATGATAGCCAAGGGATTACTATAGTTTGTTATTGAACTTTTTTTCTAAAGCATGGATTTAGTGTTTCACAATGAAAAGTACTTTTAGAAAAATATTAATGTGTATACAATAGTTATCCAAAATAGCAGATTTTCTTATGATTTATTTTTATCTTGGTATAAGCTGTTATAAGTTATATTTCTTTCAGATTGCGGAGGCGGTGTACTAGATCACCATTTGCTCGAAGCTGGTTTCCCAATAGGTGCTAAATTTGGAAAGCACCTTAAGGCAGAGGATGATCTAAGCCAGTTACATCTTGCAGTATCAAAAGCACAAAGTACGGTTACTCAGTGGGATGCTAATGCCGAGTCTCAGGTACGAATAAACCGTTTTGAAGACATCTTTTTATTAAAGACTATTTCTTAACATTCTTAATTGATGACTGCATAATAACCTTTTTTCTTCCTACTTTTTCCTTATACAGTAGTTAGGGAAAAAGTCAGGTTTTTAAGCATCTAATATTTATTGTATGTGTAGCTACATTCAAAGCAAAACATAGCAATAAAACACTCAACTGTGATATAGAAAACAACACTTTTAATACTATAGACGTATTTCTGCAGCAAAATAATTTCCTATACAGGTTTTATTTGTATGCTTATTAACCCATAATTACAGATAGATGATACCAACTTCTATAATATAAATTTTTCAATATTAAACTTAGCCGGTGATCATATAAGCTGCAACTCTGTTGCTCAACAGAAAAACCTACGGTCAAAATACGCCAGCGATCGCTATGCAGGTGGGGGTGTACATCAACAGCGCCATCTGTCGAGCAGGTACTTAGTACTCCAAGTAAACAAAGAACCAATTTTCTCTCTGTCAGGCTACCGGCAAGACCTACTAATACGCTGTTACTAACTGGATTTGTTTTCACAACTATTTGGTGAAGTACACTATTCTAGTTTTGAGCTTTCGCTATGCAGGTGTTTTATCTTCATCTCAAAACTTGAACTCGTTTTGGATAGATTTAATTATGGTGACAAAGAGAGTATGGACTCTCTTTCACTTTTAAATGGCCGACCCTTCCCTTAGACGGAAGTGTGTTTAGGTTTTTAGTAATTTTGCTAAACACGTTATAGATCTATATATTTTATATCTCTCCGCCTTTATTAGGCCTCTTCGATTAACTTTCCTTTTATTATAAACATATAAAAATAAATTTTTATGTTTTGTTTATATGCGACCTTTCCTGATAGAGGCGGTCCTAACTTGGAACCGAAGTTAATCAACGTTGAGCCCGTTATATCGTATTTAGCCTTTAAAGAATTTAAAACTTTTTAAATTTAATGTTTTATGAAAGAATTTCTTTGATAGTCTTCGTACTGTTTTCAAAGATGAACTAACGTTTAGTTTTTTAGACTACGCAGTTGTTGACGTTCAGGACGTTCAACATGCGCTCTATCGTTACGATAGAGAGAAAGTGTATCACGGTTTCACTTTGCAGTAAGAGTAAATCGATTCTGACGTTTCGTTCATTCTTTCTTAGCTTAAATGTTTTAAATTCTAAATTAAAGGAACTTTTTATTTGGAAAACCTTTCAGTTTTTTCCTTTAGTCAAATAACATGTTTTTTTGACGATATATAATTGGGCTCTTCTCTTAGGTGCGAAATCAAGAGAGAAAGAGAGAGAGAGATAGAGACGGAGGGAGAGAGAGGAGAGAAAACGTTCCGTTCAAGCGGGTAACGTTGTTCTCGCGTTACTCTCCTCCCTAGTCGCTGTACGGGGAAGGTAAAACGTTTCTAGGGTTTTATTCTTGTCCCCAGGCTATGTGCGGTGAGAGATTGTAAACGTAGTTTACTTGAACTAGTGTTTAGTCTCTTTCCCAGCCACTAAATTTTTTATCTTTATATATGTTTTCTGTTTTTTGCTAGTATTAATGAACTGCATTATACGACTGATTTCGCAATTACTACCTTTTAATGAAGGGTAGAATTGCGTGTTTCAGGGAGAAATCAGTAAAAGTTTCGATTTCAGTGAAATAAGTGCAAAACAGAAATCGAAGTGATAAAGTGATATGCGCAAAGTGTTACAGTGTTGCGTCCGAGGGTTCGTCTGTTCGTGCCTGTCGTTCACCTAGTCCGGGACCTCTTGCAAGCTCCCAAGCCCAGGGGAGAAGTAATGTCGAACGACTTATGGGTTCGTCAGGCCGTGATCAACGAACAGACGTTTCCCTCCGTGGTTTCGGGCGTATCTACCCAAGATCGCCCCACCCACACAAAGACGAGAGAGCCCATTTATTTCTCGTCTGCGGAAGAGGTTTCTCGTAAGAAACCATGGACCAAGGTCTCGCAGCTTATTAAGCGCAAGTCGGTCCCTTCCGCGCAAGTCCAACGGCCCAGTTGTAGCCACTGGGTCAGTTCGGACTCGCTGCAGTCTTCCGACGACTGCTCACCTCCTAAGAGAGGCAAAGCGGTACCGCATCAGGCAGTCACACCGTCTGTTGCCGCACCTGCTCCTGTAGACCTTAAGTGGTCTTTGCTGCAGACCATGCAGTCTCAGTTAACGTCATTGATGCGGGACTTTCGTGCGGAGAAGGTTGACACTGCACCAACCTCTAGCCTACAACCAACACGGTTGTGCGTCCTGTGGACGCTGAGGCGACCTTCTGCCGCACTCCAGCTGAGAGAGTCCCGCCACCCATGCGTTCCAGTGTACCCTGCCAGCCGCATGTTGACGTTCAGTAACGCACGGAACCTTCCGTTGACGTTCGCGAGGTACAACAACAGTCTAAGTTGTTTTGTTTTGACGCGGTGCGTCAACCTCCGCATTCTAGAGTTGTTTTGACTGCTCAGTATAGACAGTCAAAGCAGTCTCGAGTGAACACTGTATGTCCTCACGCACCTGTTGTGGTTGACAGTTCAGTTGTTGACAGTTCACAGACTGTCAAGCAGTTACATGACGTTGCCTTCTGGTCTGCTACTAATGCACCAGTGCTGTATGTCCTCACGCACCTGTTGTGGTTGACAGTTCAGTTGTTGACAGTTCACAGACTGTCAAGCAGTTACATGACGTTGCCTTCTGGTCTGCTACTAATGCACCAGTGAGAGACTCACTGAGATAACCTAGCTTTTATCGGACAAGGTTCCTGTAGATGAGAAAGTGCTGTTCTCCCTCCTACTGATATTCCCTTGAGGACTCTGTCATTTGGAGAGGAGCCTTAAGCTGCTTAGCCTCCTATGGACTTTAATTAAATCATGATGATTTTTTAAGGATTTTCGTCCGGATCTTGTAACTGCTGCTCCTCGTTCGCCTAAACGTCAGAACTTACACTAGGCCTAGCTACTTCGAAGCCGTTGTTTTTAAGTTAGTGCTCTCTCGCTCTCCTAGAGAGCGTTACGTTGGCTAGGCGACTGGTTTTTGCACCAGGAGGAGTTTTAGGGATACAGCCTTTGGTTTCCCTTCTTTTAAACTGGCTTATAGAGCGAGAGTCTGATAGGACACGAGAGTAGTTCTCGGCTTGGGAGTTCATGCCTCTGCCCAGATAGACTTCTCAATTCTGGTAGACTCGCCCTGGCGCCTAGCCAGGAGACGCTCCAAGTTGTTTACAGGTCAACTTCTCAACTTTTGTCGAGCCTTTGAAGATTTGCTGTACTATTATGTCACACATAACAAGGCTTTCAGGGATGGTAAATGGTTCCGCCTCAGTCGCTAACCCCGTCTGTTGCCACACCTGCTCCCGTAGACCCTAAATGGGCTTTGCTGCAAGACATGCAGTCCAAGCTTGCGTCCTTGATAGAGGACTTAAATGCGGAGAAGAACCTTCTGGCCAACAACCTTCCAACCAGTTGGTTGTGCGCCCTGTTGACGCTGAGGTAACCTACTCGCGTCTGCCAGTTGAGGTGGTTCCTCCTTCTGGCCAACAACCTTCCAACCGGTCGGTTGTGCGCCCTGTTGACGCTGAGGTAACCTACTCGCGTCTGCCAGTTGAGATGGTTCCTCCACCGATGCGACCCAGTGTGGGTTGCCAGTCGCACGTTGACGTTAAGCGACGCTCGGAGGTGGTTGTTGACGTTCAGGACGTTCAACAACCAGCAGAGGTGACTTGTTGTGACGCAGTGCGTCAACCTCAGCAACCCGGTAGGGTGTTGACTGCACAACCCAGACAGTCTAGACAGTTTCGGGTTGACGCTGTACTTCCTCGCGCACCCATGGTTGTTGACAGTTCACAGACTGTGCAGCAGTGCCATGATATTGCGTCCGGCTCCGTCACGCTTCCACCAGTGCGACCGGATTCAGCGAATCAGACGTTGCCCACTCCGTTGCCGTTCCCTCATCAGTTTCGGATGAGGAACCCTCTGATGAGGACGTTGCTGAACAAGACGATCAGCCCCCAGCCCTGCTATCCATCCAGAAGATGCTGAAGAAGGAACGCTGCCCAGTCAGGCTGTGGATGAGTCTGGTAGGGACACTGTCATCCGTGGATCATTTTGTGTCACTAGGAAGACTACACCTCCGTCCTCTTCTATACCATCTAGCTTTTCACTGGAAAAAGGACAAGACGCTAGAAGCGGTCTCGATCCCGGTTTCCGGAAAGATAAAGTCTTGTCTGACTTGGTGAAAGGACTATATCAACCTTAGAGAGGGTCTTCCCCTGACTGTTCAGACTCCCAACCACGTTCTCTTCTCGGACGCATCGGACGTAGGCTGGGGGGCGACATTAGACGGTAGGGAATGCTCGGGATTATGGAACTCGAGTCAAAGGACAATGCATTTCAACTGCAAGGAGCTACTGGCAGTACGTCTGACCTGGAAAAGCTTCAGGTCTCTCCTTCAAGGCAAAGTGGTGGAGGTGAACTCGGACAACACCACGGCTTTGGCGTACATCTCCAAGCAAGGAGGGACCTACTCTCTGACATTGTACGAGATCGCAAGGGACCTCCTCACCTGGTCAAAAGGTCTAGACATATCACTAGTAACGAGGTTCATCCAAGGCAACTTGAATGTCATGGCAGATTGTCTCATTCGGAAGGGACAAATAATTCCAACAGAATGGACCCTCCACAAGGATGTATGCAAGAGACTTTGGGCCACCTGGGGCCAGCCAACCATAGATCTCTTCGCAACCTCGATGACCAAGAGGCTCCCAATATTTTGCTCACCAATCCCAGACCCAGCAGCAGTTCATATAGATGCCTTTCTACTAGATTGGTCACATCTAGATCTATATGCATTCCCTCCGTTCAAGATTGTCAACAAGGTACTGCAGAAGTTCGCCTCTCACGAAGGGACAAGGTTGACTCTAGTTGCTTCCCTCTGGCCCGCGAGAGAATGGCTCACCGAGGTACTTCGATGGCTAGTAGACGTTCCCAGAACACTTCCCCTAAGGGTGGACCTTCTACGTCAGCCACGCGTAAAGAAGGTACACCAAGGCCTCCACGCTCTTCGTCTGACTGCCTTCAGACTATCGAAAGACTCTCGAGAGCTAGAGGCTTTTCGAAGGAGGTAGCCAGAGCGATTGCTAGAGCAAGGAGAACATCCACCCTTAGAGTCTACCAATCGAAGTGGGAAATCTTCCGAAACTGGTGCAAGTCAGTATCCGTATCCTCGACCAGTACCTCTGTAACTCAAATAGCTGACTTTCTCTTATATCTGAGGAAAGAACGATCTCTTTCAGCTCCCACTATCAAGGGTTACAGAAGCATGTTGGCATCAGTCTTACGTCACAGAGGCTTAGATCTTTCCAACAATAAAGATCTACAGGACCTCCTTAAGTCTTTTGAGACCACGAAGGAGCGTCGTTTGGTTACACCTGGTTGGAATTTAGACGTGGTACTAAGATTCCTTATGTCAGACAGGTTCGAACCGCTACAATCAGCCTCCCTGAAAGATCTCACCTTAAAGACTCTTTTCCTGATATGCTTAGCCACAGCTAAAAGAGTCAGTGAGATTCATGCCTTCAGCAAGAACATCGGATTCTCATCCGAAACGGCTACATGTTCTACAACTTGGTTTTCTAGCCAAACACGAGCTGCCTTCTCGGCCTTGACCAATATCGTTCGATATTCCAAACTTACCGTATGGTTGGAAATGAACTAGAAAGAGTCTTATGTCCTGTAAGAGCTCTTAAGTTCTATTTAAAAACCTTTACGAGGCCCGTCTGAAGCTTTATGGTGTTCAGTTAAGAATCCATCTTTGCCTATGTCAAAGAATGCTTTATCCTATTTTATCAGACTGTTAATACGAGAAGCTCATTCCCATCTGAATGAGGAAGACCAAGCTTTGCTGAAGGTAAGGACACACGAAGTTAGAGCTGTCGCAACTTCCGTGGCCTTTAAACAAAATAGATCTCTGCAAAGTATAATCGACGCAACCTATTGGAAAAGCAAATCAGTGTTCGCGTCTTTTTTATCTTAAGAATGTCCAGTCTCTTTACGAGAACTGCTACACTCTGGGACCATTCGTAGCAACGAGTGCAGTAGTGGGTGAGGGCTCAACCACTACAATTCCCTAATCCCATAACCTTTTTAATCTTTCTCTTGAAATGTTTTATTATTGTTTTTGGGTTGTCCGGAAGGCTAAGAAGCCTTTCGCATCCTACTTGATTTGGCAGGTGGTCAAAGTCATTTCTTGAGAAGCGCCTAGATTAGAGGTTTTGATGAGGTCCTGTTGTATGGGTTGCAACCCTTGATACTTCAGATCCTAGGGGTCGCTCAGCATCCTAAGAGGATCGCGAGGCTCCGTAAGGAAGACGTACTTAAAAAGGCAGAGTAATTGTTCAAGTCGACTTCCTTACCAGGTACTTATTTATTTTATGTTTGTTATTTTGAATAACTGCTAAAATGAAATACAAAATACTTAGCTCATAATAATGTAAACATGTAATGCTGGTCTCTACCCACCCCCCTGGGTGTGAATCAGCTTATATGATCACCGGCTAAGTTTAATATTGAAAAATGTTATTTTTGTTAATAAAATAAATTTTTGAATATACTTACCCGGTGATCATATATTAAAGGACCCTCCCATCCTCCCCAATAGAGACCCAGTGGACCGAGGAGAAAATTGGTTCTTTGTTTACTTGGAGTACTAAGTACCTGCTCGACAGATGACGCTGTTGATATACACCCCCACCTGCATAGCGATCGCTGGCGTATTTTGACCGTAGGTTTTTCTGTCGAGCAACAGAGTTGCAGCTTATATGATCACCGGGTAAGTATATTCAAAAATTTATTTTATTAATAAAAATAACATATTTCAATACTTACCCAATACTGTATTTAAATTGCTACATTATTATTATTATTGCTATTATTATTATTATTATTATTATTATTATTATTATTATTATTACTACTTGCTAAGATACAACCCTAATGGGAAAAGCAAGATGCTATAAGCCCAAGGGCTCCAACAGGGAATAATGCTTAGTGATGAAAGGAAATATAGTACAAGAGAAGTTTAAGAATAACAACATTAAAATAAATCTATTATATATAAACTATAAAAACTTCAAAATAACAAACGGAAGAGAAATAAGATAGAATAGTGTGCTCAAGTGTACCCGCAAGCAAGAGAACTCTACCCCAAGACAATAAAAGACCATGGTACAGAGGCTATGGCACTACCCAAGACTAGAGAACAATGGTTAGATTTTGGAGTGTCCCTCTTCTAGAAGAGCCGCTTGCCACAGCTGAAAAGTCTCCTCTACCCATACCAAGAGGAAAGTAGCCACTGAACAATTACATTGCAGTAGTTAGCCCCTTGAGCGAAGAAGAATTGTTTGGTAATCTCAGTGTTGTCAGGTGTATGAGGACAGAGGAAAATGTGAAAAGAATAGGCCGGACTATTTGGTATATGTGTAGGTAACGGAAAAATGAGCCGTAACCAGAGAAGGGATCCAGTGTAATATTCTGGCCAGTCAAAGGACGCCATAACTCTCTAGCAGTAGTATCATAACGATTGGCTGGTGCCCTGGCCAACCTACTACCTACCAGCTTTGAAGTGTGAGGTAAGGATAAGCATTACTGCAGGTGTTTAGGTTTCTTGCACGTCACTTTTATGTGATCCTGTGAGGATACAATCCTTTTGTCCTTTATTTAGTTCTATGACTTCAGTGCTAGCTGCAACACTTGTTGAATTTTTAGTAAGGTAGTTAGCTACCAACAGGTGGTGTTGGGAACTCCTGCCCACCTGCCAGTCCTCAAGACTAGCGCTTTTTGTCTTCTACCACCACGAGTACAGACATATTGTTGCTGCCTCTCTAAAACTAGCAGGTAATCATTTTCTTCTAGTTTATATGCATGTTGTTTTTGAGAATGGAGACAATACTGAGAGATGATGATATGTCCTAGCATGATAGTTCACAGTCATTCCCATGCAATAAGTGTAAGCTTTGGCATCTTCTGCAGTTAGTGGAGTTCACCAAGGAGAGGGAAAAGGTAGTCAAGAACCTTCAGATTCAACTTGAGAAACCCAAATTTGATGCTTAAAAAGTTCTATAGCTTCCTTTTTCTTTTGAATAGGAATCCTTTAAATTTTCAAATTCTCCTCAGGCTGGGTCCTTGGAAAGTACTCGAGGTGGGTGAGGAACTCTTGGCCTCTGCCTTGGAATGAAGTACAGGATGAGCAGAAGTATCACATTTCCCTAGTGAATGTTATAATTCTCCATCTCGGCCCCAAAACTAGCCAATCGTCATCCAGACCGATAATGAGGACAATATAGATCTGGGGAAACAGTGGTTTTCCTTTGGCCTGGCTGGTAAAGCTGAAGGAAGTTTTATCAGGTTCTAAAACTCTCAAGGCTGTGGCTTAGACTCATGTGACTCCCACTGTGGTGTTTGGCTCAGCATTGGAGGAGGTGGACCTATTGATGTTTCCCCGAAGATTACAGATCTGGTAAGAAAGCCCTTGTGGATTCTTCTTATGTCAGTGTTGTCATTATTCGGCCAGACTTCGACTCTTCTGCTTCATGCAGAAGCTCAGAAGAAAGTAGGGAAGGGGAAGACATGTATTTGTACCTCATCTCATTCTTCTTCCTCCTCCTCTTCCTTTTCATATTGCAATTCTGATGCTTCCGGAAGAAGTTGGATGAAAGAGTCTTGGAAGATAGATCATAAGACCAAGTGATCTCTCCTCTCACACACGAGAGACTAAGTGCTCCCAAGTTCCAGCCCCATGGTGGAAGATAACTTGGGCTGTTGTACGGGACCGAGTACAGTCTCCGGTGGTCAGTTATATGGAATATGGTCTTTGGTGGTCAGTTGTATGAAGGGTAGCATCCTCCTCCTCCTCCTCCTCCTCCTCCTCCTCCTCCTCCTCCTCCTCCTCCTCCTCCTCCTCCTGGATGGTTAAGGATTCCTGTAGTTTCTCTTTCCCAAGGTACTCGAGTATTAAAGAGGGAGAAGTTGGTAAGTAGTGATATCACTTATTGACCAGTCCCCAGGTGGCGCATAAGGACCGCCTACTCCTCTACAATCGTTGGAGGGTAAAGTACGGGATACTTGTAGTGTCTCAAGTTTTGATTATCAGTGCTAGAGTCAGTTTTGTCTCTGATGTGGGCCATTACCCTTCACGGCCTGGAGTGTTTCCAATCAAAGGGGAGGAAATTGTTTCCCAATTGATCTGAATAGCTTTTTCCTTTGCAAAGGAGTTGATGCAGAGAGAGTAGCATTATGGAGGCTTGAAAAGTTTGCCCCTTTTAAGATATCCAACCTTGATCTGGTACATGCGGAGGAATAGAACCCAGTGAGGTAAAACTAGCTTCAAGACCACGTGGTAAAATGTAAAACAAAAAAAGGTAGAAAAATTTTGATCTACATAATATTTACTGTAAATTTTTTATTTTTGTATAAGGATAGGATTGTGCATGTGTACAGCTTCACCAATGCAGATATTAAGAAGATGAAATGCTTTTTAAGAGTTTTAAACATAATACACTAAGTGTAATTTTGCTCTGGGCTAATGTGATTAAAAGGAGATATGTTTTAAAACATATAACAAGCAAGATCAGTAGACAAATGCATATATATATATATATATATATATATATATATATATATATATATATATATATATATATATATATATATATATACACACATTATTCCAGCATTTTGTTTAATCATGTCTATTTATGTTGAATATTGTTTCAGTTTTTAACAGTCTGCTATTCTTGAGAGACAGGGTTATTTATTTCTATTGATTCAGGAGTATAATGTTTTGTATAATGACCTACTAAGAGGTTCCCACTCATTTTCAGTTAGTGTGCTTGGAATATTGGTAAGGAAAAGTTCCTTGTTTATCAACCAACTTGCTTAATACCCCAGTCTTAGGAATGGAACTCAGTCGTAAACTGAGACATACCTGTACTATAGTACAAACAAGAGTTGAACATTAAGGTCAGGAAAATTCGGGGGTAATAATAGATCAACTTACAGTGTACCTCTTAAAATTTAGTGCATATTAAGAATTTTTATTTTACGTTCGTTTGCCGTAAGGTTTTAACTTTCAAACATCATCTAAAATTTGAAAGGCAAGAAATTTGATAGTATATATTTTCACAGGGCTATATTATAAAGAAAGTCGAGGAAAGGAAGAAGGGTGATGGCACATCTGAAGAAGTTCACATTTATCAAGAGTTTATTCCTCTGCTCTTTACACAACATAAGGAACATTCATATGAAAAATTTGACAGCTTTAACAAAGGTATGTTCATTGTGTTACTGCGTTGATTGAAAATTCCTTACTTCTGCAAAAAGACTGAGTATGCACCATTGCACAAGTATAGCTTTAGTATATGGTACAGGTATAGATTTTCCTTATAAATACATAAAGAAAATTTTTTATCTTGTGTATGGTAATAATCTAGATTGATTTTACTATCTGTAAGTGTTTTAATGTGCTGTATTTTCATTTGATTTGTCACATTTATTTATGTACTGACAGTGCAGTACTTGATATTTATTGTAATTGTAAAATAATTCTAATTTAGCTTCTTAAAATATACTGTGCTGCAAATTTCACCTTTCATGTAAGCAAAAATTCACCAGGGGTCCTAAGGTATGTAAGAAGTTTGAATTAGAAATGTAAACAGTAATAACATAGGTAAGGGCTCATTTACAACTTGAAAATATCATAGTTTGTTTTGGTTTCAAAGTTGCATTATACGCTCAAGAATGTTAGCTAATATCTAGTTCTAGTACCTAAATACTGTAGCAAGTCCTTACAAATGTTTTTCTTGGCATACTTTATGCCAATACTGTACAGTATGGCCATTACAGTATAACACTGGATAACATGAATGTTGATCCTTTATCTTCCCAAGGAGCATACAATATGTAATTAAAGTACAAGACATACTAAATACCTTGCTGACCTACCTAATTAACTTATGAGTACCTATTACCAAATCAATAAAGTTATCATCCTTCTGAATGAAC
Organism: Palaemon carinicauda; assembly: GCF_036898095.1. Classification (NCBI taxonomy): domain Eukaryota; kingdom Metazoa; phylum Arthropoda; class Malacostraca; order Decapoda; family Palaemonidae; genus Palaemon; species Palaemon carinicauda. The sequence goes on from NC_090757.1 coordinate 5,568,028, forward strand.
TGAATACCAAACAATTACCTTTCTACAAAGTAATGATTAAGTATAATGAAAATGAGAGGTTTATTAATTTATTTTAATAACATAAACAAAATCTAAGATTATATATAAAGGTCATGAATACAAGCCTCTTGTGCCTTCTACCAATCCACAAAATGATTTATTTTTTCCTTTGCTATGCATTGTACATTGGTAGGTGATTTTGATATAGATAGAATAGTATCCAACATTTTATTGGGGAAGTTTTCCCTAGCATTACTCACCCTTGTACCTTTTGATAATTCTATCACTGTAAGTGAAATATAGATATTTTATTAATGGGTCATGTATTTTTCATGCTGGTTAAGAGTTTTACTTTAGCTATTATTTTAAGTTTAGTATTTTAAAATCCTTCAATTTATTTTTTTAAATAAGTAGTTTTAGTAATGTATATTTAATGGAATTTTATACAGCTTGTGATGAGTTCTTCTCTAAAATGGAGGCTGTCAAAATTGACCAGAAAGCCATGCACCAAGAAAGGGAAGCCCTGAAAAAACTTGAAAATGTCAAGAAGGATCATGAAAGAAGATTGCAAGAATTGATGAATAATCAGAAGAATAATATTGTACGAGGGCAGTTGATTGGTATGTATATTATTTTAAATATTTTTACTTTTATTAGCTAGAGGTGTTTTTGTAGAAATTTTAGTTTACTTTTCAGTGCTGCTGTAACATTTAGCTGATATTGCTAAATGTTCGTTAGCATTCTTATTTGTTAAACAAATACAGTACTGTAGACTGTTGTCTTGGGTATTGCTGACCACAAAATTACACTATTTCTTTGTAGCAAAGAAATTTGTTTTGAAAAGTTTATTGATCTTTGTAGTTTCTGATTTATTTCAATACAGTTTAGCTTTGTATTATTTCAGTGAGTTTTACCAGGGGTTCACTGTGCATCCTTGCTAAAACTTCTGCTTTCCTATCTCTAACATTAAAGAATGAAAATTGTTTTCTCCTCCTCACTCAAATTGCCAGACCCCCTTGCATGGTGCTCTTAGATAAACATTATTTGCAAAGTGAAACCATATTCGTTGTCGTTCTAGTGCCACTTAAATATGCAACATGATTCTTATGTCTGAGTGTTATTTAGTGCCTCTTGTTTTGTAGATAGATCAAAACATACTGGGATAATTTTCTCAGGTTTTAGAGTTGTTTTGCTCTAAATATTAATTGAATAACCTTTTTTATAGGGTCTTTCTCTCAAGGCTATCTCTTTTCTCTGCAGCAGCAAGAGAATTTGAGGTGAAGAGGCTCCTTGGTATTGTGTGCCATCCGTTCTACTTAAGGTATTGATCCATATTTAAAGGAAGCTTTAAGCAGTTTTGCCCATCATGGGACTTAGTTCCTAGTGTAGGATGGTCCATGTCCTCAGGGTACTGATGCAAATACCTACTGCTAACTGGAGGAGGGCATTATAGGGACTGTCTGTCTTCTTTGCATCAGCAAGAGTAGTATTCAGGCTATTTTTCATGGCAAGCATTTGAGGAATGGGGGTTCAGTCACCTTGATTGTCTCAAATTGTTTGACAAATACTCAGCCCAGTACCACTTTGTCCCAAATATTTATTGTTCCGTAACTTGTGTATACATATATATTCCTCAGCATCAGTCTACCAGGCAGTATAACGTCTTGTGTGGTTGGTGTCATGTGAAAGTCTCTCTCCACTCGATACCTCTATTCCAGCAATAGCGGAATCCTTGAGTATATGCAAGAGGAAAAGACCCCCTATTCAGTTTCAACAGGTAAAGATGATCACTCAACCTTTATCCTTCACATTCAAACTGAAAGGAAGAGACATCCTCTCATCGCTAGACCTTTCCTGACTCATACGGACTTACAACTTGCCTTTCTCCAGTCGGAATTGAGACCTTCCTCTCGGGACATGGTTCAAATTCTCCGATCTCTAAAGAGACCTCCTTATGTTCCACTTCAACAGGCAAAAAATTTTCACCTGGTTTAAGAAGACAATGTTCTTACACACTCTGACAGCAGCCATACGAGTCAGGGAACTTCATGGTCTCTCTTTCGACATCACCCATTAATGAGAAGGGTGAAAGGCAGTGTTCAGTTTCGTCCCGGAGTATGTCGCCAGAAGAGGTGACGGATCCTACACAAGTCTCCACTCGGTAACGGACGATCCAGATCATACGTTACCGTACCGAGGGTAAGGTATGAGACTCTACCTTAAGAGAACGGCAACAGCCCACCCGGGTCCCTTCTCTTGTCATTAGCACTAGGAGAGACTAAAGGAGGATCACCAAAACATCATCTCAACATGACGACTCACGATGTTAGAGGCATAGCTATGCCCCTGGTCCTTCTTAGCAGATTACTCTGTGACGCAGGTTTTACAAGAAACGATGTGAATGCTCCAGGTGACTTTCACAACCTTTCTCCTGCAAGACGTGACCCACAGGAACTCGATACGATCTCTATCGATCCGGTGGTGGCTGCACAACAGCTGGTTGTATACCTCAAGCTCCTTATTGGACAAGTAGCAGAAGGTTGAGGTCACTGTTACCCGGTTTTAGTTTGCGTGAATGAAAAGATATGACTATCTCTTATTCTTTTCTTCATCCCACCCTCTCGTTGGGAAAGCAGCATCCTGGGTTCTCTGCATAAGCTGACCTCAAACCACTGCAGGTAAACCATGCTCCCTTGTGTACCTAGTCTTAAGCTAATACTGTTGCGTCCCCATCCCCTGGCGAGGTGGTATTGGGAAAGTCTTGGTTACATCAGTTTTTTCCTACAATAGACTCGGAATAACTGTACCTAGACAGTCATACTTCTGCCTGTCTCAACACACAGGTTGCGTAGGCTGCGGACCTTGCGAGGGCAGGGACTCCTTATTTTTGAGTACTAACATACTCAGATAAGGAACCCCCGGGTAAAGCCCAAAGCCAGATTGGCTGGGACGTCCACTCTTCTTAATGGGTGACTCACCCCTAATAAATAGCGTGGTTTGTATTCCAGTTACGGAACAAATGACAAATTCGAAGATAATTTGCATTTTTCGTAACTATACAAACCTTAGCTATTTAAGCAAACTTACCCACCAGCCCTATCCCCCTTGAAGTCCTACCTCCAAGCAAAGTGAGCTAAATCACAGGTGTGTGAACGGGAGTGGTAGCAAGCTACCCCCCCCCCCTACACCCCGCTAACTAGCATTATGGGTAGTTAACCCTCGCTAAATTTTAATGGCTCGTCATTTCAGCTCTGCCGAAAGTATAACCCCTATTAAATAGCTAAGGTTCATATAGTTAGGAAAAATACAAATTATCTACAAATTTGTCATGTTAGGGACCTTATTGATTCTATTCCTCTGTGTGTGTTGATACAAAGATGTCTGGTGCCACATCAGAGAAGGATTGTATCCCTCACTTGCCAGTGTCTCAACCCTCTCATTATCTCAGTTAGGAACAAGAAGGAAGTGTCTAGACACAGACTTACTGGATTGGTGAGGCTACTTGTTTCATATGTAACTTTCATTTGTGTGCACCTCTGCTAACCCAACAAAAAACTCACAAGCTTAGCCCTCTCAGTAGCCTTCTAATTTACCTGTTGTCATATTTGGAGCATAAGGTGTTAGACCACCTTTGCTTCTCTTTACCTTATGGATGTTGTTCATAGGCCTTTGGACCCCTGTTCTTTGGTCCTGAGGTGGCTGTTCAGTAGGTGTGTAACACTCCATCCCCCACACTGGACTTGATATCCATTTCATCTAAGGCAACATGTTCAGCATAAGTGTCAAGGAAAGGTAGAATGACTGGCTCTTCTGCCTCTTTCTTGTTTCCTTCTCAGGAGGATGCAGCAGCCCCAACCATTACATGCTAGTCATATATCTGGTGCTGTAGCAACTTTCACGTAAACTACATCTGTCAAGAAGCAATTCTTTGATCCTGCTGTCAGTGGGAGGATGTGTCACTGTCTAACTAAACATTTCTCTTGATGGGGCTGGTTAGCTGGGGACTTCATCTCCTTGTTAGGGAGATAGATTTTCTGTCCTAGCACTGGCTTCATTTCAAGTCATACTCATTTAGGCCTTAACAATTTCTACATTCTTATGATTAGGTGTTCAGGAGGTTGTTGGGGGTCACCCTCCTTGTATATTTCCAGGAATGAAATGAACCTTGCAGTTTGGTTCTAGGGGACTTCTTACCACCAATAAGTGAGTCTCCCTATTTTATAGAACAAAATGTTTGTGGTTTTTATTTTTCCTTGCTAAGCAAACCTGAGTCCTTTATTTGAAATTGTTTACCTAAACAATTCCTCTGTCCAGGCCTAAGGAGAAGATTGGCCATTCTGTGACAAGAGAGTGGGATGGACTTCCCCAACACACCATCTGCCATTGCCAACTGATTTGTTGACAATTCAATGGCCATTCCAACTTTGTTGGAGATATATCCCTATTTTAAAAGACCCAGATTTGTAAAGCTTCAAATAATGCACATAATTTTAAGAATTTATTTTAGTTACTATGGTAGTAGTTATGTATACTTGTAGTAAATACCGTATATTACTTTTAGTAGTATATTTTTAGTAATACCTGTAAAGGTTTGATTGGATGTTTTAAATCTTTCTTGAAACAGAGTTGAACAAAGATCTAGTTGATGGGGCTATATTAGTGGTGAGAAGTGCTGTAGCAAATCAGATTGATTGGCGTCAAATTGAGGAGTTGCTGGCGGAAGCACAGGCTCAAGGTGATGCTGTAGCCCAGTCCATTAAACAACTGAAACTGAAAACTAACACCATCGTTTTATCTTTAGGGTAAGTTTCTCAAGTTATGACCAATATTTTTATTTGATATCCCTTTGATCATCATTATTGATTTTAGATCGATTCATGTTTTTGTCAGGTTTCTAGGTAAGACCCTATCTTTAGTCATTAGGTCCCAACTCTCTTCCTTGAGGAATTCTGTAAATAACGGGTCATCTGAACTATGGTTGCTTGAAAATTTTATTCTTTGAAATACAGTAAAATAGTTTCAATAACACACACACACACACACACTCACACACACTCTCTCTCTCTCTCTCTCTCTCTCTCTCTCTCTCTCTCTCTCTCTCTCTCTCTCTCTCTCTCTCTCTCTCTCTCTCTCTCTCATATATATACAATAATACCCCTCCCTATGTTGTTAATTGGTTCCAAGAGATCCAATGTAATTCAATTTTGTTGGACTTTCTCACATTAAAGAGATGTGTGTTCAATACACATTCTGAACATGAAAAGGTACTTACAACTTTTTATCATTTTATAAAAACCAGATACCTAAATAATAAGCTTTCACGTGAAGTAAGATACTGTACGGTACAGTTCTTCATCGTTATTATATGACTTAGGGACCGACAAAAGGTCAAGTCAAACTGCCCAATGTGGATTTAATTTTTGTATTTAATATTTAAGGATGAGCGACGTAAAGTTTGAACTGGAGTATTTCAAACTGACGTAAAGAGGGGTATTGCTGTTGTATGCCTTTTAATTTGCTGTATTACATTCAATTATTTAATATAAAAAACACAACTAAAGTACTATATACAGTACTGTATATTACTGTATTAATAGATCATAATAATGATGATAGTAAAAGAGTAGTAAAAAAAACAAATACACAATAACTTAAACATCAACACCTGCAAACTATTCGTCACTCATTTCATAAAAGGCCCATATGTATATAGAAAGTATTACAAATGAAATACTGTATACAGAACTGTATATTATTAAGTAATATTTAGCGATATTAAATGCTTGATAGGAATAACTCATATGTTATCAGTGATATGCAAGAAAAGAAATGAAGGTATAAGGAATAAAAGTAGACTGAAATAAAGAGTAGAAATACAGTACATGAACACAGAAATGAAAAGATAAATTAAAAGAAAATTGAAAAAGTTGGGAGAACTGGAGAAACCTTTTAGCCTTTAGGCTATTATTCCCAACACAATTAGGAGATATGACTTTACAGCAGCCTACTCTACGGAGGGTTTATGTAATGGCAAGGGGGTTTAAGAATGTTGCCCAATGCTTACGTGTTTATCAGCTGTGGATTAGTGAATTTGTAGCCTCAATAGTTCAACAGCATATAGTTGAATCTTTGGTGGAGAATCAGTGGTTATGTAGGTTTTACTGTACTGTATATCAGAATTAATTTTACTAGGAAACTTGCAAATATGTTAATTTTTATGGAAAATGGGAATTGTTTCAGGTACAAAATTTCTTGAGGTTTACAGCATCAGTATTTAATACAAGTAATGACTTACAGTAACTAAACCATCAATGAATTATATGTAAAGAATACTTTTCCATGGACTTTTGAAGTTGATATTACAGTACTGTACTCTACCATATTTTGTGAACTTATGGGACATACTGTTCTTTATTCACTGTGTTTAATTTTATTCTATTCTGTTTGGATGAAAAAGCTGAAACTTTTCTGGTCCTTCAAAACTGAGCTCGTCTCTGAAAAAGAGATGGGGTAGGCAGTGATTTGCAGTTTGTTTTTCCATACAGGTTAAAACTCCTTAGTCCAAAATTCCAAAATCTGAATCCGAAAATTTCCAAAATCCTAAAGTTTTTTAAATGATGGAAAACATAATTCACAGTGCTGGGAACGTCCTACCAAGTACAGCCGTTTCTCACGTGACCTACCCATCAACCACATGGTATCACTTTGCCGTTAGCATTTGTCATTGTAACCTCTTCATTCCTTATTGTGATTACAGCCTTTTGTGTGCTCTGTGCTTTTAAATATTCTTGAAATGTTGATAAAGCTTGATATACGTTTATAGCTAATAGTGAAAAGAGAAAGAGAGAGCACACATTTTATTGTTGAAAATACTTGAAAACAGTGTAAGCATGAAGTGCCTGACTTTGGGAGTTTGATGTTAGAACAACTATGACAAGAAATACAAAAACAACTGTGAAAGCTCTATTCTGAAAGTGATGAGTATAAGTTAATGAAAAATAGGAAAAATCATTACATAGAATGAAAATAATCTAAAGATATGATGGTGTTTATGTTGGGTGCTGTATTCATCTTCTTTTAAGTAGTAATTGTATGATTCTGGCAAGTATAAGATGTCATTTTAATTGCTCTTCTATTTATGTAAAATCAGTGATTAACATGAGAATATTATGGTGAAAATAATCTCTGATGTTTTATAAGATATTAGATATACCATCGACAATTTAACAATGATTAACCAGAGAATAATTGTGGGAACCAATTGAAATTACTTAATAGAGTATATTTTTGGCACATTGTATTTCTGATGTTTAAAGATGGTAGTTTCATTAAGTTAACCTTAAGAAGAAAACCTATTCCCTCCAACCATTCAGTATCATTTACTAATTGCAAATAAAAGCTAAATTATAACTAAATGAATTTCTGAGTTCATGCACCATTTTCTTTCACATATAGTGTTATGTAAGTTTTATTTTCTATTTAAAAATTTTTGATTTACAATGGTAACCAATCTTCAGGAATATCTAAATAATTGCACATGTTTTTTAATGCGTAGTTGCTATGGAAATTACTGTCATACACGGTTTGTATTTGTTGTTACTATCAGTGTGCGTGTTATTTAGAGTCGGTTAGTTAAATATATTGAAGAAAAATAGAAGTTGGGATACTACCACTAGAGAGTTATGGGGTCTTTTGACTGGCCAGAAAGTACTACATTGAATCCTTCTCTCTGGTTACGGTTCATTTTCCCTTTGCCTACATATTCACACACCGAATAGTCTGGCCTATTCATTACATATTCTCCTCTGTCCTCATACACCTGACAACACTGAGATTACCAAACAATTCTTCTTACTGCACTGTAATTGTTCATTGGCCACTTTACAGGGTAGAAAAGACTCTTTAGCTATGGTAAGCAGCTCTTCTAGGAGAAGGACACTCCAAAATCAAACCATTCTTCTCTAATCTTGGGCAGAGCCTTAGCCTCTGTACCATGGTCTTCCACTGTCTTGGGTTAGAGTTCTCTTGTTTGAGGGTACACTCGGGCACACTTTTCTATCTTATATCTTATTTCTCTTCCACTTGTTTTGTTAAAGTTTTTATAGTTTATAAAGTGATATTTATTTTAATATTGTTGCTCTTCTTAAAATATTCTATTTTTCCTTGTTTCCTTTCCTCACTGAGCTATTTTCCCTGTTGGAGCCCCTGGGCTTATAGCATCCTGCTTTTCCAGCTAGGGTTGTAGCTTAGCAAGTAATAATAATAATAATAATAATAATAATAATAGGGAAAGTATCTTCTATGCTATAGATTTGAAGATGATTACCCTACAGCTTAACAAATCTATTGCAAGTAATAATGCAACCTACTTTGTTTACTAACAAACTGCAAACTTTCTTTTAAGTAATCAAAGCAATAAGAATATGTGATTTTCACCAGTATTAAATAAAAGATTTGTGATTCTGCCACTACAGTATGGGGATATTCCGAAATCCAAAACTCTTCCAATCCTAGGAATTCCAGATAAGGGATTCTCAACCTGTATATCAAAGTTGATGTTTTTCTCTCTTGTATTTGGATGGTATATTTGAATTAGACCTATATGATTATAGCTATATTGCATAGATATCTTACTGAATTTGCGAAGGAAATGCATGCTTGATTTTGTTTATTGTACACTACAGTATTAGTCGTTTTAATGTTCAGCCTAGAACATTTCTGATTGTTCTCATTAAGCAAACTTTTGCATGTTTTGTGCCGGAAGTGAAGAAAATTACTGTTATAAATTGATTGAAATTCTGTTTCATCAATTCTGCATATCGGTTTTCCATTAACATTCTTTTAATGGTGATAAGAGATAGTGCGCTATCTTGGTAAAGGAAGACCACTGTTTCGTTGGCATAGATATCTAGAATAGTATTCTCTTGGTCTAGCTGCTATTCCTATATAGTCTCAGGTTTTTGGTTTTTAACTGTAATTTTTTCCCTCCGAGTCTTGATCCTATTTTTCTGTCTTTGCATTTCTTAATGTGCTTATTAGTGTGTCGTTGGTCATATGACAAAGATACAACAAACTGGTTTACAGGAAGATTGACCAACAAAGCAGGCATAACAGATGTGCAAGTCTAGCTACCGGGTTTAGAGGACGTGTGGACAGTTATAGAGGTAGTCAGTATTGAGCGAATCATTGGGTAGAGGGGACAATGATTGTTGAGTGAGTCTTTTTAGTGGTAGATCCAGCCAAGTTGAGATTCTGTTATAAGTGATGTTTTTTTATGAATACATCTAATTTGTTTAGATAATTTTTTTAAGAAAGAATAGCTTATAATGAATTCTTTCTTATGAAATCATCATCTCTCTACTCATCGACCTGAATAAAAGAGATTGAGGGAAGAGATTGGTTCAGAATGATTGGTCAGCATGAGGTCACTCAGAGACTAGACTTCAGGACTATGTTGGCATACAGAGTCAATTATTATTATATTGGTTTCAGTTTAAATATTTTTATCATCTGCACAGATATCAGTGTGGCAGTGGAAATGGTACTTGTATGTAATTTGTAAATTTTATATTGATTTTATGAAATTAGGGGGAGATTGTTCGTCCCTGTTGCACTTACCATGAAATCACAACAGTTGGGGTTTACTGTAATGTAATCAGGTATCCAATAAGTATAAAATTTTCTATTTTATAACTGATTGCATGTTTTATCTTTTGTATGGGTATTTTGTATTAATCCATAATAATGAACATTATTTTGATAATTTAATATATTAATGTTTTAATAGGGATCCATTTGATCGTGATGAAGATGATATGTTCTTGGACTCTGATGAAGAACGTGAGGAGGGTTGTGATTCTAACAAAATGAGACCAATGGCTGTTGAAATTGACCTTGATCTCTCTGCCATGGCCAATGCTAGGAAGTAAGTATTTTCAAATTAATGTTGTTATTCATACTAGTGTTACTCACTAAAGCAACAGTATATAGTCCTGCCCAATTATTAGTGCTAATGTCTTTATATGTTTTTTGCAAATAATTAAACTCGCTTTTCTTACACCTGCTTCCCTACTTAAAAGTATATGAATATAAATTTAAGTAGCAGATATGACTAGCAGTGTGTTGATTGGTAGTAGATGAGCCATCTCTCATCTGTTGAACATTCTACTTCTTCAGGTAATCTTGTAACTTTTTTTTAATGTTAACCTTGATTATCTTATAACTTTACTCTTATTTTGACCATCATCACCTAATATAATGAAAGTGTTCTTTTAACTCTTGTCTATCTTGTTCTATTTCTGTCAGAAGTTCCTCTTGGTCATTTTTTTTTATTTGTGCTTTCATTATAGATTAGGCTTTCTCGCTGATCAGCTTCTTGTTACTCCCTTGTCTTTGATATTTATATGAAATTGCCTCTTCTCATCTTTGCATTTTGGTACTGCTTATAGTATAGGGAGTACTAAAGGTTCTGTGTTTTGTTAGTTCAGCTCATAACTGCATTACTGTCTACCTTTTACTTTCCAATCATCTCATCTGATGTCTTCTCTCCTTGCCATCCAAATTCGTAATCTTTGTATTCCTTCTATTTAGACTTGACAAATGAAATCCTTTTGGCTATTTATGTAAGCCTCTTGGTATGGGATTTTGTGATGTGGTTGAGCAGCTTGATGGTGATGATGATTAAGCCTCTCATCACATGACCAACTCATCTCAGTTTTTAAGGTCTCAAACTATTTTCCAGCCACTTGAATACTTCATCTTTCATAGAAAGGCCATAACATCCAGGAAGTTGTTGTGTTTACAAGTTAAGTTATACAATATTCTATATTCAATACAGGTAGCCATTGTTTCATGATTGGTTGATTTATGTGTTTAATGGAATACCTTCTGACCTTTATCCAAAGATGGACTTTACTTTTGGCTATATATGTAAGCCTCTCTATTCATCTTGTTAGGTTAAAGATATTTGTTTTCCATAAAATACTTTACTGTATATATCTTAACTTAATACTCTTCCATTGTAAGACATAGAACTTTAATGTGTATGCTCTAAGTCATGGAAGCTCGGTACTGTCTGTACATTTAAAGAATATCCTATGAAATTTTCTAGGAACCAGTGTCACTCACGCTAACTCCTTATATGAAATTTCTGCAAATTGTAGTCTTTATCATTAGCAGTAATGTTTTGTATATAGATATACTGTAGTTATTTCTCCTTATGTGTAGATTCACCATCTAAATTGGTGTTATTGAGTAGTCACTGTGGTCTCTTCAAACTGAATCACTTTGACCATTTAATGTCATGCAAGATTTTTCTAGAGTGCAGTTTAGTATTGACGTGTAGTTCTGTGCACATACCTATGCATATGATGATTTTTTATGTCAGACCTTGATATTAGCAAATATAGTTATGCACAACAAGGCCTTGAAATTCTATGAAATATTTTTGGAGATTTATTCACAATTATAGAACTTTAAATACAGAACAGGTCTTGTTAGAAAAGAAAAAAGCTATTGCAGTAGCACATAAGTGTTTAAATATTCACCTATATGATAGTATCGGTCTCAACTTACTCTCCATTGTTATATAACTTGAGTATGCTGGGCTTTATTTGGTCCCAATATTTTAATGTTTTTCCAGTTGTAGTGCATTCACTGATATAGTCTTGAATGCACCTTAACTGAAAAGGCAAAATACAATGAGTTATATAAAACCAAATACAGCTCTGTCTATTCAGTAATGAATTATAAGAAGAGACATTAGGTTGAGACTATAAGGCTAATATTTAAATAAATTTCAGACCCCTTGTGTAATATTGGGTTTTGGTCTTTTCTATTTGGTGTTGTATAACTGTTTTCCTGTATTTGGTATTATATAACTGGATATTATTATTTTTGTATTTTTTCTCAATACTGAGGTACTATTCTTGTTATAATAGGAAAAGGGGTTCTTGGGGTGTCATTCGGATGCAGCGATTATATGAGGTTTTCTTAATTCACCTATATGTCTGTTACCTAACCTCAACGAATGGTAAAATCTAACTGTAGTTATAAGATTTAGTCATTAATATCTTAACATGCTTAAAAGTAGGTTTGTATTTATGAAACAACTAATAGTTATCCAGGCCACGTAGTTGATGCCTAGCCTACTGAAATTTTGTCCATCTGTAAAATTAACTAATCCAGAAAGACTACCTTCCAATTCATCTGAATTATTATTATTATTATTATTATTACTAGCTAAGCTACAACCTTGCTTGCTAAATATAGGATGCTACAAGCCCTAGGACTCCAAAAGGGAAAATAACCCAGTGAGGAAAGAAAATGCACAAACAAATATCAGAAATAATGATTGAAAGATGTACCGTAATATATTTTAAGACCAGTAACAATGTCATATGTAAACTATGAAGAGAGACATATATCAATCTGTTTAAAATAAAGCATTGGCAGCAAGATTAAGCTTCTGAAGTTCCATCAATTCAGCTGCCATATTAGGAAGATCATTCCACAATCTTGTCACAGCTGGAATAAAACTAGAATACTATGCAGCATATGCATTGAACTGAGTTATTGCTGGGAAATCAGTACTCTCAGTGTTAGTATTAGTCTCTTTTATTATTATTCTTTATGATTTTTCAGTTGCTAGGAATGTACTGTATCTCCATTAAACTCATGCAATACTCAAGATCTTTATTCGATAGATCATCGTTTGATGTAGCTGCAGTTGCCTTTATGTTGTATCTTACGGATGCCATTCATTTGTATGAGGAAACTCTCCCAATACAGTGAGTAATTCTCTCAAGGTAAGCTTTTACCTATCTGCCATCATCATCAAAATACTATCTCCTTCACCTTGGGCATGTAGACTCCAATGTTCGAGTTTTCTCTCGATCTAGGCATCACTCTTGCATTGTGATCATAATTGGTTTCCGATTGTGTATACTTGCAGATTGATACTCTGTGAAGAATAAGCTGGAAGTAACTCAAGTGGATGCCATAGAGCTATATGCACTTAAAATTATCATCAAAATTTAAGGAAAGGTTGAAGAACTCAGAAGTCACAACTTCCAACCTAAGTGAATATTTACTTGCTTCTACTTACTTAATTATCTGGCACCCACGAGATGCATAAGGCCTCAATGAATTCATGCTATGCCTTTCCAGTGCCATTTCACTTAGCTTTTACTATATAAAAGCTCAGACTATATAATCTTATGGGAATTCAAAGATTTCCCCTCGATTGGTAATAAACTCTGGTATATAGACTAGAATCTAGGAATGAATGCGGTTTGGAAGTTTTCATAATTTTACTATCCTTTGTCTTTAATTTTATTGTCTTACCTTTACTTACAGGCTCTAAGGATTAATAGTATTCTAGATATTTTATTCCATCTGTGACCAAAATGTGGAATGATCATCCTATTAAAAAGTTGAAGTTCAAAATTGGTCAGATACTTTTCTATTGAGCAGATTGATATGTCTCATATCATAGTTTATGTTATTTGTTTTTTTTATTTTGAATTTTATTTCCTCTTTTTTTCTGTACAGAGCTGCTTTTCCTATTATGGTTGTATGGCGTGCGTGTAGCATGCATGTATTACCAGCTAGGATTGCAGCTTTTCTTGTAATAACTATAATAATTAGTGACCATTCTTTACTAGGGATAGCCCCACATATTGATAACCATTGCTTTGCTAGTTTAAGAATCTTAAGACATGAGACGAAATAAAGAGGTTTGCATCTATGAAATACCATAAAAGTTTTATACTATATCTATATATATATAGTCCTTTTTACATCACTAGTTTTGTGGTGGGTGAAGAATGCTTTGTGTATTTTGGTTTTTCAAAGAGGTTTTAAGAAGAAAATATATTTTTTAAAGATTCCTAAAATTCAATCTAGCTCATGTCAACATTTTCTGCCCATATAATTTTCTGTGTAATTTTCATATGACTAAGAAAGTTATGCTGTTGAAACAGGTATTTTGATCAAAAGCGACAAGCTGCCAAAAAGGAACAGAAGACCATAAGTGCATCTGAAAAGGCATTGCAGTCTGCTGAAAAAAAGACACGCCAAACTTTAAAGGAAGTTGCTGCAATTACAAATATTAACAAAGCAAGAAAAGTTCATTGGTTTGAGAAGTTCCTTTGGTTTATATCATCAGAAAACTATTTAGGTGAGTTTTATAAGTGAGTTTTATAAAAGTAGCCTTCACAGTTTGTATACTTTTTGGCTTATTTGGTTTTCTTTCTTGACTGCAGTTTGGTACAGTATATTGATATCTAACTGAGAAGATAAGGAACATAATAGTGGTCTTTTGGTTAGTTGTTGATCTAGATCACATTTGAGGCAAGAAATTGGCAAAGAATACTTTTGCTCTCTTCTTAAAGTAAACATCTGTAATGGTGAAGAAAAGATATATGTATATAAGACAAATAACTAAATTGCAAAACTGGAAAACTTTCAAGTAAGTTTTTCAAAATAATAAAAACTATGTTAAAAGGTACAGGGTTACATGAGGAAGAGCAAAACTTTTACAAATATAAATGCATTTAGACATGTTTATACTAATTTGACCCGGTAGGAGATTAACATGTAGGTTGTACCTTTGTGTAGCAGTCTGTAAATGGTCTTGAATTTTTTTTTTTCCTTTGGCCCCAATTGCATTACTTTCTGCCTTTTACATTGTTTCATCCATTTCCTTTTATACCTGATAGTATATATTTGATTCTATGAAAATAGATAAATAAGAATGATTTCTATATCCCAACACATTTTTTATTTATGTAAGCAGTAGGATACATTCGTATACCTTTTCACAACAGTTCCAAAATGTGTAACACGCAAATGCGGTAGTTATTGAATGAAATTTCACTAACATTCACAAAAAATACTACTGAAAATACCATAATTTTCATTTCAATGTGCCCAAGAAATGTTTTAGTCTGTTCTTAACTTCATTATTGCATGGGCTATATGACACCCACAACAAAGCCAAAGCAGACTCACAAGATTCAAAACTAGAATCTTTATAACAAACATGAACACTGAGCTTCATGAAATGTATGAAGAGCTTTTTGCATCAAATAATAAAGGTCTGATTTTGTAAGGTTGTTGAAAGGAGAGCAGGCAAAGAAAAGGTGGCTTAATATTTTGAAAGGTTGCTGAATGTTAAGGATAAGAATAGGTAGGCAGATATACTGTAAATATTGTTGTATGTATTGAAGTGCTAGTGATGGGAGAGGAGAATGATAGAGAGATTACAAGAGAGGAAGTGAAGAGAGCACTAGATAAAACGAGAGCTGGAAAAGTACCTGGTATGAATGGAGTGAGGGTTCAGATGTTAAAGGAAGGGTGTGTGACTGTACTGGAATGGTTGGTGAGATTGTTTGATATATGCTTGTTGTCAGTGGTACCTGTGGACTGGATTTGTGCATGTATTATACTGGTATATAAAGGTAAGGGAGATGTGCATGAGTTGTAATTCAAGTGGTATTAGTTTGCTGAGTGTGGTTTGAAAAGTGTATGGTAGAGTCCTAATTAATAGGATTAAGGATAAAACAGAGGACTCAATCTTAGAAGTACAGGGTGGTTTTAGAAGAGGTAAGTTGATGTATGTTTCGAATTTTTACAATTAGGCAGATATGCCAGAAATATTTAGCAAAAGGTAAGGATGTGTATGTTGCAATTAAGGATCTAGAGAAGGATTATGATAGAGTTGATAGGGAAGCGATGTGGAATGTTGTGAGGTATATGGAAGTCGTGGAAGGTTGTTGCAAGCAGTGAAGAGTTCATACATAGGCAGTAGGGTATGTGATAGGATAGGAAATGAAGTGAGCGACTGGCTCCCAGTGAGAGTGTGGCTGAGATGGGTGTGTGATGTCGACATGGTGGTTCAATTTGTTTGTTGATGGAGTTGTGAGAGAGGTGAATCCTTGAGTGCTTGGTCGAGTGTATAAATTGATAGATGAGAGTGATCGTGACTGGGAGGTGAATTCCTTGTTCTATGCGAATGATGCTGTATTGGTTGCAGACTCGGAGGTGAAGGTGGGTCAATTAGTGACAGAATTTGGGAGGGTGAGTGAGAGAAGGAAATTGAGAGTTAATGTTGATAAGAGTAATGTCAAGAGATGCAAAAGAAGGGAGTGTGGTGTTAGGTTGAATGTCATGTTGAATGTAGAGTTTTAAGCACTTGGGGTCTGTTGTTGCTGCAAATGGTGGAGTGGAAGCAGATATACGTCATAGAATGAATGATGAATGTAAAGTGTTGGGGGCAGTGAAGGAAGTGGTAAAGAATAAAGGGTTAGGCATGAATGTAAAGAGTTCTGTATGAGAAAGTGATTGTACCAACTGTGATGTATGGATCGGAGTTGTGGGGAATGAAAGTTGACAGAGCGACATAATTTCAATGTGTTTGAGAGAAAGTGTCTGCGGAGAATGGCTGGTGTATTTCAATTGGATGGGGTTAGGATCGAATTAGTAAGGTTGTGAATGGGTGTAAGAAATGAATTAGCGGCTTGAGTGGATATAAATGTGTTGAGGTGTTTTGGCCATGTAGAGATAATAGAAAATGGCCGTCTATTGAAGAAGGTGATGAATGCAAGTACTAAAGGAAGGCCAAGGTTTGGGTGGATAGATGGAGTGAAGAAAGCTGCAGGTGATAGGAGGATAGATGTGAGAGAGGCAAAAGAGCGTGCTAGAAATAGGAATGAATGGCAAACGATTGTGATGCAGTTCCAATAGGCCCTGCTGCTTTCTCCGGTTGCCTTGGTGACTACTGAGGTAGCAGCAGTGGGGGATTCAACATATGAAGCTTCATTTTTGGTGAATAATGTTGGAGTGTAGGCTGTGGCACCCTAGCAGTAGCATCCAAACTTGGCTGAATCCATCATCAGGCTGGGAGGAGCTAAGAGAAGAAAAGTTTCCCCTTTGTTCTTTATTTGATGTCGGCTACCACCAAAAGTTGGATTAAGGGCCTTGCTAAATAGATAGATTAGCGATACTTTCAATATAACTTTACACACAAAAATTTCAAATGAAAAATATTTAGTGGTAGACTAGGCTAGGCGAGTATACTTTACAGTACTGTCTGCTATTCCCCATTGACATGTGGGATTCTGTAAGCCACTTAATTTCAGGTTCTTTTTGGGTCTGATACTGTATATAAGACGGTACCCTGTTGTGGTGGAAATTGTTAAGATTTAAATGTTATCTGATTTGCAAAAATATACATTATAGATAAGGATGATTGGAAATGAAAAAAATCTTTTTAATCTAAGAGCAATGATCTTAGTAATTTCTCAGTCCTGTTAGGATAAAAAAGTTATTTATTTTAAATGCACTCTTTATGTATACAGTACTGTACTTTGACTTGGGTACTTCCCTGTTTGTAGGGGAAATGAAATAAAAGCTAAGTGTAAAATGTAATTTTCAATATTAAACTTACCCGATAATCATGTAGCTGTCAACTCCGTTGCCCGACAGAATTCTATGGAGGGATACGCCAGCTATCACAATACTAGAAGGGGGTGTACTTACCAGCGCCACCTGTGGCCAGGTACTCAAGTACTTCTTGTTGACACCTCCTCAATTATTCCTCTGTCGTGCTTCCGGCAAGACGTTCTGGGATACGCTTATGATCTTCGAGTTTGTTCACGGCTAATTGGTGAAGTATTCTCTCAGATTTCGGCTGTCGCATTACTGGAAACCTTCTTATATTAGCTAGATAGCTTTTATATAGTCCTGATTAACGGTTAACGATCTTTTGCTTGATTTTGAAAACCCCTTTGGCTAACTCTTTGGATTCAAGATGTCTGACATTTCGCAAGCCCCCTCCCATAGACGATGTAGGTCTTGCAATAGGCGTATTCCGAAGGCCTCGGTAGATCCTCACACCGCTTGTTCTGACTGTAGGGACAGGCCCTGTCAGTTAGAAAACCGATGTGAGGAATGCGCCGGACTTTCGGAACTGGAATTTGTCCGTCTTTTAAAATATTCATCTAAGTTAGAGAGAGGTAGAGTTAGGAGGAGTTCTTCTCACTCTTCACTGTTTTCCTCACCTCATGATCCCCTACCTTTTCCTACCCCTGTAGTGGCTACCCCCGAACCTACTGTTTGCCCTCCGCCTGATATGTCTGTTGTTTTGCGTGCTATTCAGGCCTTAGGCGATAAAGTAGAGTCAGTGGTAAGTGACCATAAGTCTCTGATGGCCGAAGTTAAGGAACTTAAGGTCAAGAGTGCAGTGGGTGGAGTTAGTGCCAGTGCTGTGACGAGTGCTAGTGTCAGTGCAGTGCCAAGTGCTAGTGTCAGTGCCAGTGTGGTGCGTGAGGATTCTTCTGTGCGAGCCAGTCGTCCTCCCAGTCCGGGACCTCTTGCAAGCTCCCATGCCCAGGGGAGAAGCAATGTCGAAGGGCATAAGGGTTCGGCAGGCCTTGTTAGGCGCACAGAAGTATCCTCGGTGGTTGCGGGCGTGTCTTCCAAAGACCGTCACTCCCACCCGCAGACGATTGAGCCCGTCTTTTTCTCGTCCGCTGATCATCTGTCAGGGAAGAAACGTTGGTCTCAGGTCTCGAGACCACTTAAACGCAGAGTCCAGTCCGCGAGTGCTCAGCCAGGTTGCAGTCATTGGCTCAGCTCTGACTCGCCGCAGTCATCTGTCGACTGCACTCCGCCCAAGAGGAGTAAGGTTCTGCCACAACAGAGCTCGACTGTTAAGGCTTTACCTCAGCCTACTGTAGTTTCTGCCGACCCTAAGTGGACTCTACTACAGTCCATGCAAGCACAGCTTTCGGACTTGATGCGTGAGTGTCGGGCTGAGAGTGTTGCACCTCCGCCTCCGCCTACACTCCCTCCACCTGCGCTCGCTCCGCCTGATCGCAGTACCACCTGCCAGGCGTACGATGTTGAGCCACGGTCTGAGTTTGCTGTTCCCAGTGGTGTTCAGCCTCCGCCTTCTTTAAGGCAACCTTTGCTATGGGATCAGGAGGATTATACCTCTCTTCCTCCGCCTCCCTTTGCTGCTCCACCAGTGGTGCAACTCTTGGCTGAGGTACAACAACCTCTCCCGTCCATGAGTCAGTCTCCTCAGCTCTCGCTGCAGCGAGCTCAACCATCCACAAGGCAAGCTCCACTTCACCTTGGCCTTGCGCCTCAGGAGCCTCAGCTTGCGAGACATTTACCTTGTTCTGCGCAGCCTCAACCTCATCACGCTCCGCTCACACCACAGGAACAGGAACTTGCTACTCCGCTTCCACCAACCGCTCAGCAAGCGCAATCCTTGGGTTCAACCACTCATGCTAGGAGTCAGCCTCCTCCACCCATGCGCCTTCCTTCTGCTTCGTCTGCTATTCAGCCTTTGCAGTCTGAGCCTCAGGTTCTCCCTCAACAGTTATTTGAAGAGGAAACCACTACTATTGTTCCTACTCGTTCTGACTCTGCTGTTCAGCATTCTTGTCCGATACCTTCGCTTCACTCTGGTGATGAGGCGTCTGATGATGAGGAGGCACACCTGGATCCCTCATCAGACGTGGATGAATCCAAGCCTTCTCCACAGTCTATTGACTTTCGTAAGGTCTTGGTTCTGCTTAGGGAGGTTTACCCAGACCACTTTGTCTCTGCTATTCCCCGCTCTCCGCCATCTGAGTTTTCGCTGGGCATACAACAAGCTAAGTCCTCCTATACTAAGCTAGTCCTAGCAAGGTCCTCTAAGAGAGCATTAAGGATCTTAGGGGAGTGGCTGCAGTCTAAGCAACACCTTGGCAAGACTTCTTTCATGTTCCCGCCGACCAAGCTCACTTCGAAAGCGAGCGTTTGGTATGCCACAGGAGAAGCACCAGGCTTGGGAGTACCTGCCTCTGCCCAGGCTGACTTCTCAAGTCTGGTGGACTCGCCTCGGAGAACTGCAATGAGGCGCTCTAAGGTTTGCTGGACCTTCTCAGACCTTGATCACTTACTGAAAGGACTGTTTAGAGCATTTGAGATGTTCAACTTTCTTGACTGGTGCCTGGGGGCCCTCAGCAAGAAGACCTCTCCTGCGGACAAGGATTCTGCCATGCTATTAATGTCCTGCATGGATAAGGCCATTAGGGATGGATCTGGTGAGCTTGCGTCGATGTTTGTATCAGGGGTTTTGAAGAAAAGGGAACAGCTGTGTACCTTCCTTTCCTCCAGCATTACACCTTGCCAAAGGTCACAACTCCTTTTTGCTCCGCTCTCGAAGTTCCTCTTCCCTGAAGAGCTGGTTAAGGACTTGTCTGCTGCCCTGATACAAAAGGACACACACGATCTTGTAGCCTCATCGGCTCGTAAGTCTAAGGTTACTACCTCAGTCCCCAAGACTTATCGCTCACCAGTGGCTGATACCCCTGCTACGAGGTTCATACCGCCCTTTCGTGGTAGAGCCCCCAGCCGAGGAAGCTCCCGTCCAGACTCTTACAGGAGCAAGTCCAGGAAAGGCTCCAGGACATCTAAAGGTAAAAACTGACTCTCCGCATCTCCAGACAGCAGTAGGAGCCAGGCTCAAGATCTTCTGGCGAGCCTGGGAGAAGAGAGGTGCAGACGCCCAGTCTGTCAGTTGGCTGAGGAACGGTTACAGGATTCCATTCTGCCTCAAACCACCTCTGACCACATCGCCCATCAACCTCTCTCCCAACTACAAAGAAGAGGACAAGAGGCTAGCATTGCACCAGGAGGTGTCGCTACTTGTGCAGAAGAAGGCAGTGGTTATAGTCCGGGACCATCAATCCCCGGGCTTCTACAACCGTCTCTTTCTTGTGGCCAAGAAGACAGGAGGTTGGAGACCGGTGCTGGACGTCAGCGCGCTCAACGCGTATGTCACCAAGCAGACGTTCACGATGGAGACGACGAAGTCGGTCTTAGCAGCGGTCAGGCAGGAGGACTGGATGGTCTCGTTGGACTTGAAAGATGCCTACTTTCACGTTCCTATTCATCCAGACTCCCAACCTTTCCTGAGATTCGTTTTCGGAAAGGTTGTCTACCAATTCCAAGCCCTGTGTTTTGGCCTAAGCACAGCTCCTATGGTCTTTACTCATCTGATGAGGAATATAGCAAAATTCCTACACTTATCGGACATCAGAGCCTCCCTCTACTTGGACGACTGGCTGTTGAGAGCCTCCACGAGTCGTCGCTGTCTGGAGAATCTCAATTGGACTTTAGACTTAATCAGAGAACTGGGTCTATTAGTTAACATAGAAAAGTCTCAACTCATTCCCTCCCAATCCATTGTGTACCTGGGAATGGAGATTCGGAGTCAGGATTTTCGGGCTTTTCCTTCGGCCCCCAGGATAAGCCAAGCCCTAGAGTGCATCATGAGCATGCTGAAGAGGAGCAGTTGCTCGGTGAGACAGTGGATGAGTCTCACAGGGACCCTTTCATCACTGGCCCTGTTCGTCGAGCTAGGGAGACTCCACCTCCGCCCTCTTCAATTCCATCTTGCTGCTCATTGGGACAAGGGTTCGACTCTCGAAGCAGTCTCTATCCCAATCACCCAAGAGATGAAGACCACTCTCCTGTGGTGGAAGCACAACCTCCTTCTCAGGGAGGGTCTTTCGTTGGCTATTCAGACCCCCAATCTTCATCTCTTCTCAGATGCATCGGACTCGGGCTGGGGTGCGACCTTGAACGGACGGGAATGCTCGGGAACGTGGAACGAAGAACAGGAATTACTCCACATCAACTGCAAGGAGCTACTAGCAGTTCATTTAGCCCTGTTGAACTTCAAGTCCCTCCTGCTAGGCAAAGTGGTGGAGGTGAACTCAGACAATACCACAGCCTTGGCTTACATCTCCAAGCAAGGAGGGACCCATTCGAGGAGCCTATACGAGATCGCAAGGGACCTCCTCATTTGGTCAAGAGGTCTAAACCTCACTCTGGTCACGAGGTTCATTCAGGGCGATATGAACGTCTCAGCAGATCGCCTAAGCAGAAGGAATCAGGTCATTCCCACGGAATGGACCCTCCACAAGAGTGTGTGCAACAGACTTTGGACCTTGTGGGGTCAACCTACCATAGATCTGTTTGCCACCTCCATAACCAAGAGACTTCCGCTGTACTGTTCCCCTGTTCCAGACCCTGCAGCAGTTCATGTGGATGCTTTTCTACTGAACTGGTCCCATCTCGACCTGTACGCATTCCCACCGTTCAAGATAATAAACAGAGTTCTGCAGAAATTCCTCTCGCACCAAGGGACACGGCTGACGCTGGTTGCTCCCCTTTGGCCTGCAAGAGAATGGTTCACAGAGGTACTTCAATGGCTAGTCGACATCCCCAGGACTCTACCTCTAAGAGTGGACCTTCTACGTCAACCTCACGTAGACAGGTTGCACCCAAACCTCCACGCTCTTCGGCTGACTGCCTTCAGACTGTCGAAAGATTCGCTAGAGCTAGAGGCTTTTCGAAGGAGGCAGCCAGTGCGATTGCCAGAGCGAGAAGGGTTTCCACTCGTAGAGTCTACCAGTCTAAGTGGGAGGTCTTCCGAAGCTGGTGTAGAGCCAATTCAATATCCTCTACCAATACCTCTGTGACCCAAATAGCTGACTTCCTTCTACATCTTAGGAATGAGAGATCCCTTTCAGCCCCTACGATTAAAGGGTATAGGAGTATGTTGGCTTCAGTTCTCCGCCACAGAGGTTTGGACCTTTCTTCCAACAAGGACCTTCAAGACATTCTTAAGTCTTTTGAGACGTCTAAAGAGCGTCGTCTATCCACTCCAGGCTGGAACCTAGACGTAGTCTTAAGGTTCCTTATGTCACCTAGGTTCGAACCTCTCCAGTCAGCTTCCTTCAAGGACCTTACCCTCAAGACTCTTTTTCTCGTCTGCCTTGCAACAGCTAAGAGAGTCAGTGAGGTTCATGCCTTCAGCAAGAACATTGGTTTCACGACCGAATCTGCAACATGTTCTTTTCAGCTTGGATTCCTAGCAAAGAACGAACTTCCTTCACGTCCTTGGCCTAGATCGTTTGAAATACCTAGCCTCTCCAACATGGTAGGTAACGAACTAGAGAGAGTTCTTTGCCCTGTCAGAGCTCTCAAATTTTATCTTAAGAGGTCTAAACCTCTTCGAGGACAGTCAGAAGCCTTATGGTGTGCCATCAAGAAACCTTCGAGGCCCATGTCCAAGAATGGGGTTTCATATTATATAAGGCTTCTGATTAGAGAAGCCCACTCTCACTTAAAGGAGGAAGACCTTGCATTGCTGAAGGTAAGGACCCACGAAGTAAGAGCCGTAGCTACTTCGATGGCCTTTAATAAAAACCGTTCTCTGCAGAGCATAATGGATGCAACCTATTGGAGGAGCAAGTCAGTGTTTGCATCATTTTATCTGAAAGATGTCCAGTCTCTTTACGAGAACTGCTACACCCTGGGACCATTCGTAGCAGCGAGTGCAGTAGTAGGTGAGGGCTCAGCCACTACATTCCCTTAATCCCATAACCTTTTTTTAACCTTTCTCTTGAATGCTTTTATTGTTGTTTTTATGGTTGTTACGGTAGGCTAAGAAGCCTTCCGCATCCTTTTGATTTGGCGGGTGGTCTATTCATTCTTGAGAAGCGCCTGGGTTAGAGGTTTTGTAGAGGTCCTTTAGTAGGGGTTGCAACCCCATATACTTTGGCACCTTTGGGTTGATTCAGCCTCCAAGAGGAACGCTGCGCTCAGTAAGGAAGACGAACTTAAAAAAGAGGCAGAGTAACGGTTCAATTCGACTTCCTTACCAGGTACTTATTATTTCATTGTTATTTGAGATAACTGTTATATGAAATATGGGATACTTAGCTATCCTTTAATCTTGTACACTGGTTTTCACCCACCCCCCTGGGTGTGAATCAGCTACATGATTATCGGGTAAGTTTAATATTGAAAAATGTTATTTTTATTAGTAAAATAAATTTTTGAATATACTTACCCGATAATCATGATTTAATCGACCCTCCCTTCCTCCCCATAGAGAACCAGTGGACCGAGGAATAATTGAGGAGGTGTCAACAAGAAGTACTTGAGTACCTGGCCACAGGTGGCGCTGGTAAGTACACCCCCTTCTAGTATTGTGATAGCTGGCGTATCCCTCCATAGAATTCTGTCGGGCAACGGAGTTGACAGCTACATGATTATCGGGTAAGTATATTCAAAAATTTATTTTACTAATAAAAATAAAATTTTTCTTAAAGAGCTTTCAGAGCATAAAATAGAAAATTGTCTCAAGGGAGACTAAAAGGTCATTTATTCAACTTAGAATATTCATAGGGTTATTAACTCATTTTACGATATACTGTACTTTACTTTTTTCCTGGCACCAACACTATTGTTATAGATTACTTGAATTTTAAACAAGATTATTTATAAGTAGGTAACTGGATATTTATCAGCATAGGTGAAAAGAATAATCTAGATATTTTGATGTAGTTTGGTCATGTGAAAATTTTTAACATTGTATAGTAGTTGCAAAATTATATAGAAGCTTACAGTATAAGAGGAATGATAAAAAAAGCTAGAAAAAAGGCAGAAAGTATTAAAATAGCTGTAGTGAAAATTAAGTATTTTAGGGAGGAAAAGGTTTTCTAGAACAAAGTATATATAGAGAGAAAACTTTGAGAAATTATATCTTTGAGTAAAAAAAACTCAGTGAAGTAGAATCCTGTCTGAAAAGATTGCAAACCTGAGTGTTTTAATAGAATTTTTTAACAAGAGAAGAATATAGAAATTTTACCATGGAACTAAAATAGAATGTATATTTCTCCTTACAGTAATTGCTGGTCGAGATAGCCAAATGAATGAAATGGTTGTAAAACGTCATTTGCGTCCTCGTGATGCATATGTTCATGCTGACTTACATGGTGCTGCAAGCGTCATCATTAAGAACCCTAGTGGCAATGAAATTCCTCCCAAGACGTTACATGAAGCGGGTATTATGGCTCTTTGTTACAGGTAAGAACATTTTATGCATACGTTACTATTATTCATATAGATGTTTAGCCATAACTGGTTGTACTCATTGTATATGCTCCTGTATGCTAGAATGTTTTAAATTTCTGTAAAGCATAGAATTCTTTACGCAATTGGAATCGGTATTTCATCTGTTATTGTACCTAGGGTTAGGAAGGTACAGTACTAATGAATAGTATAGGTACTTTATACTCAAATATTTTTAGTATAAACCTGCACTAACTAGTCTGCTGCCGCAAAGAAAAATTAGTTGGCCATTAAATAGGATTATGACTTCAGTGCAAGTTGGAACAACCATTAAATCATTAACAAGGTAATTATAACTACTGATTGTTGATGTGGAGAAACTCCATCCAACTGTCCATCAGCATGATTAGTCACTTTTGACTTTGGGTACTCTTGTTGCTTCTCAGATTCAGTCTTTATTAATTTTCATCTCAGTGTTTGTGGGTGTTAACAACTAGCAAAATGACATTGTGGCCTGGTAAGGTAGGCATTGTGGCAGATTTATGTCAGAGGTTACTGTTGATCACCTTCTTTTGCGTGTGCTTTGAAGGAGGCATGACTGTTTGCTATTGTCTCCCTGTGATCAGTGCCTTTCATGACTGCCTCTGTAGTGGGAAGAGTTTGCTAAGAAGAAAAGCCATAAGCAAGATTCTTTGCTGTCAAATATGGGAACTCTAAAGTTGATGCTGAAGAAACATTTTTATAACTCTCCTGGTGGAACCCAACTCTCTGCCTCCTCCAGGTTCTACTCTGTCGTGGTCCTTGGGAAGTACTCATTTGGGAAAGAAGACCTTCTATTGCACTCCGATCGTTCTATGGGAAGGGTTTGGGAGTATCATCCCCTGGTGAAGCAAATATTCCTTTGCCTCTTGCCAAAGTTCTCTTGTAGCAGTGCAGACTGACAAATTTTACCCGAGGAGGTTGTAGCCTGCATTGGGCATCACTGGTATTCTGTCTGTGGGAAGGCTGAAGGAGGCTTTGATGACCACCAGGATGTTGAAGGCAATTCTTTAGTTTATGACCCTGATTCCTGTGATATCTGTGGATGCATCGTAGGATGTGTATCCAGTGATTGTTTACCTTTAGGTCATGTTGCTGTTCAAGATGCCTTTCTGGCATCTTCCTATTAGGGAGCATCGTCGTTGTTCGGCCAGACTTCAACGCTGGAGATGGGTGGTAAGGGGAAGAAACATTCTTGCTCCTCCTCTTCCAATTCTTGTTCTGATTCTGATGACTTCTTCTAATGTTAAGAAGAAAAAGATGCCCAGGAAGACCAATTGCAAAGAGACTAGTGAGGCCCTTGGCAATCTCTCTTCTTGTTCATGAGAGAGAGAGGGTGTACTTCTGGCTACCTACCCTTCTAGGGAAGGTAGCTCATGCTGAAGCAAAGGAGCCCAGGCTCCTTATACCAGTGCCCCGTAAGGGGCAGAAAATGCACTTTGGCGGTTGGGTGATTGACTCCACCCTCTCCCTCGGTTGTGAAGGCGATCCTTGGTCTCCTGGTGAGCTTTCTCCTCAAAGATCATGGGTTAGGGGAGAAGCTCCTATGAGTACTGATAGTCTTGAGCTTAATTATTTGTCACGTGGCCACTTACTATGTACATGCAGGGAGTCTCCCACACTCATGCGCAATTGGGAACAAAACTATCCCATCACTAAGGACCACTCTAAGCATCTGTACAACCATAGAGAAGCTTTTACATGTTTTCTTGATCAAGAGCAAGGTCCTGGATCACCTGGTGACCAGTCCTAATGTAAATCTCGGGACCTCTCTTACATGTGCAATTCTCTGAGAGGAAGGTATGAAGTGCTTCTGCTCTCTCTGAAGATGTCAGTACTGGAGATGATTCTCTGTCCATAGAGATTGTGATCTTTTACTACAAGGTCCTTCATTGGCATGCATCCCTGATTTCACTCTCAGTCTGTAGCATACATACTCAATCAGGAAGGAATGATCTCCCTAGTGATCTGTCAAGCCCTCTGCCTTTTCAAATCAGGTGGTGGCTCTGAGAGCAATGCCTCCAAAGGTGCCCGACCTTGTATGGTATCAGCGAAGGAGGAGAACCGAGTTAGTGTGTTCCTTTGTGGACGTCATTGCCCCCATTCTTAAGTGCATACTTTGGGGGAGGCAACTGTGATATCTGTTAAGGGAAGATCTTTTGTTGCTGATTGGCTCTTCAGCGCTCCCAAAAGATCGAGGCCCTCCCTACAGCCACTAGGGTTGGATCTGACTCGTGTGACACTAGGCTCAGTTACAATCAGATCTATGAGTTCGAGAGTTCTCTGCTGTCTGAATGGTCAAGCAAGAACCTGCCTCCTTTCTCAGCAGAGGACATTCTACATATCTGAGGCTACCCATTGATTCTGCAGTGACCTCACTGTCGGCAGGAGTTTTTGAGAAGAAATCCTGATTTTAAGGTATTTCCCTCTCAACTCTGGTGATATAGTCAGGCAGGCTACCTACCACAGCTATCATATTAATGATTTAAATGAATCAGGTTCAAAAGGATAGGTATTATAATGATAAAAGGCTTTTTTTCTGATAGTTATTTGGTAAACAACACTTTGCACAATTCTGTTTCTTCAGATATTCAACTAAATTGATAAACTTTGGCAGTTTAAAAATGGATGTTATATTTGCCTATTTAGCTTCCCAACAGTTCTTTTAGATCTGACAGCAGTGAAACTCTTGTTCGTTAAATTTTATGGACAGCTATAGATATAAAAATAAAATAAATGGTTTTTATTTTCAGCCGTGCATGGGACGAAAAAGTTGTAACATCTGCCTGGTGGGTATGGGGTGATCAGGTTAGCAAAACTGCTCCAACAGGTGAATACCTCACTACTGGAGCTTTCATGGTTCGTGGGAAAAAGACTTTCTTACCTCCATCCCATCTTGTATATGGATTTGGCTTCTTGTTCAGATTAGAGGAGGATTCTATTGCAAGGTATGTGTTTATTCATTGTCAGTATTTTATTACATTGTTTCATTAACGAGGTACAAGCTTTAAGATTATTGGTAACCAACTATATATAAATGTTTATATTGATTTCTTCCCCAACTTTAACTGGATTCTTTGGCATTTTGAGTGGTCTGTAATTGCTGATGGTAGTTTGGTTATACTAATTGACTGAAATTGTATTTATCTTTCAACTGAATCTGTTTTGACATACATGTGCTACCATTTATCACATGATTTAATAATTGCATTATACAGCTTGTTAAAATCTTTTGAAGTAATTTTTATATTGATTTTATTA
Organism: Palaemon carinicauda; assembly: GCF_036898095.1. Lineage (NCBI taxonomy): Eukaryota > Metazoa > Arthropoda > Malacostraca > Decapoda > Palaemonidae > Palaemon > Palaemon carinicauda. The sequence continues at coordinate 5,596,252 of NC_090757.1, forward strand.
GTAGTATATTTTAGATAACTTTTAAGAATAATTGGATCAATGTAGGTAGTATCAGTGCCTGGGTTAAAGTTTTTTTTTTTTTTTTGCATGAGGGTACACTCAAACACTTTTTCTGCCATTTTGTGCTTCCTCTTGTTTTTGTGCTTCAAGGAGTGTGTTAGGCAGGTTTATTACAAGGACCAAGGATGTCAGGTGGTTTACAGTATTATCATCTTAATCTTTGATCTGTTTTTCCTTCTTTTATTTTCAGTCTATATATGATCATTTTCAAAACCATATTGCTGTTGTCTTTATTTTTCCATCAGTAGTTTTTTTATTTTTTCCATACTGAGTAGCTTTCTCTATTGGCAACATTGGAATTTTAGCATTCTGTTTATCCAACTGATGTTAGAGCTCAGTTTTTATTGATGATTATAGTCGAGAGGGTAGAAAACAACGTACATAGTATAATTTTAATAGTATTTATTTTAGAACATTATACTGTTACACAAGAAATGGAAAGCAGAGAAAGAAATATTTAATTCATGGAAAACTGGACTTTAGGCCAGGTTGTGATTCAAACTTTCACGAAATAACTTACCTTTGTTACCATATGCAAGTCTTTTACTTTGTCAGTTTTTTTTACACAAGGAATTGTTTAGGAAAATTATGAAAGTAAAATTGGAATAATGGTGAATTACATACAAAGAAAGTAGTTGCATATATTATTATTTCCACTTCTTTTCTTCTTACTCATAATGCTATTTTTTTTATAACTTGAAATGAAATAGGGTAGCATCAGGAAAGTTATAGCAATAACAACTTCAGCTCCTTAATAACCCTTAGTAGACAGTTTTTCCTCACTTCCTCCTTCCGCCATTCTTGTGTTTTCCACTTGTCATTTAGAAGTGTTTGTGTGTGTATTCCATTTCACAGATGGCCTTTTATACAGACATTCACATGCATTTATTCTATCATTGGTGTCACTTACTTCATACCTTTGTGGTATCTTTCTGTTTAAACTTCTCTTAAGAATTATCACTGAAATAGTTATGCTAATATGATTTTATTTTGATTTGTGGTAGGCTTGTATATCATAATGAAACTTTTGATTTCTGACATTTTAAACTTATGGATTCTTACGGGAATTTTTTTCAGACATGAAGGCGAAAGAAAAGTGCGTACTCTTGAAAACGATGACATCAAGGAATCTTTGAGAAACTTATCTATTAATGCTGAGGAAGATATTGACATCCCATTGGATGAAAAAGATGATGATTCCTCAGAAATGAAATCTATAGATGAATCACCCACAACTTTAGGTAAGAAAGGCATGATAAAATAATTTCAAAATTTTAAAAAAAAATTACCATCCAATTTAAAAGTTGAATGAGAGTTAGAACTCATGTGATTGTCAGGACTCAAATGTAAAGACACTTGAATTTCTAGATTCCTGCATACTTCTTGCAATTGTTTGTTTGTTTGGGATACAAACCTATTGTCCTTTTAAATAGGGAAATGTCTTCAGCGGACCTGGAACCGCTGTTACATTTGTTAACGAGGTAGTCAACGACAAGCGGTGATTGCAAGCGACACCTGATCTGTAGCCATGGCCCTTGTTTTGTCCCTCCAGGACTGGTGCACAGTCTCAGGGTGCTCGTGCTTGCATTATATTACTGTACTTTCAAGTGCTATCATTAAGACTTCAAGCCATTTATTTCTTTTTTTTTTTTTACTTGGACTAAAATTGAAATTTATTTAGCCTTTTACCTCTCATCCCTTATAGTCTTTTCCCCACCTATCTTGCCAACTTCTTCTGTTCTGATTTTCAATTCGCATGTTTTTGGGCTAGCCATATAAGAATTGATAATTGTGAATTGAGTGTTTTCATTAAATTACCTTGTAAAATTATGATATTCCTACAAACATATTACGCATTGATTTGTTTTATGGTAGGCTGATTTTCAATAATAGAATGGAGACTTGTTTAATATGAACTATTGATTAATCTTACTTGTTTCTAGCTTGTATTTCAAATCTTTATGGTAAATTCAAGTGTTTTGTTATAAGGTTTGTGATTTTCAGATGTTGGAAAGGAGTCTGAAGAGGAAATAGCCAAAAATACTGATGAGAAAGAACTTGTAGAATTTCCTGATACAGTCGTTGAAATGACTCATATTACAGGAGACCAGTAAGTACAGTAAAAGTATTTCACTGCTAAAGATTTAGAAGTACATTCTAAAATTTACTTGGAAGTGATATTGGTTTTAATTTGGTTTATTCTACTGAAGTCTGTTATTTTTAATAAAAAAAACTCCCTTTAACCCTATGAGAATCCAATGTTGTGCTTTGTGCTATTCATGGAGCTACATAGAATGTCCTCTACTTAAAAACATTCGGAGATACAAACACAAATCCAACTGAAATCATAAAAGTCAGATATTGTATCAAAATTTCACAATGAAATACTATGATTAAACAATATATGATTTATTGCAGTAAGCAAGACGATATTTGCATTATGAAGCGGGAATGTTTGTTGACTTTTGCAGCTGAAAATCATAGGCATGTGAGTTAGGCGAAGTCTACCCTAGGCCAAAATTTAACAAAATTTGACACAATAAAATTTGGACTTACAAACAGGTTCTTGGAACTAGGTTTTTAAGTTGAGGACTTTCTGTATAGAAATTATTTTCAGTTTCTTTCTATCTTTTTTAGTTAGCCTCTGTACCATGGTCTTCCACTGTCTTGGATTAGAGTTTTCTTGTTTGAGGGTACACTCAGGTACACTATTCTATCTTATTTCTCTTCCTCTTGTTTTGTTACAGTTTTTATAATTTATAAAGGAGATATTTATTTGAATGTTGTTACTGTTCTTGTCCCCTGAGCTTATAGCATCCTGCTTTTCCAACTAGGGTTGTAGCTTAGCAAGGAATAATGATAATAATAATAATACGATATGAAATTGAACAAAGTGGGTTAACACGTCATTGCGCACCGCAAAGAAGTTTGTAAGTCAAGAGCCTCATAGCAACTTTTTTATGGCCAGGATCCCCAGAGGGTCAATTTATTGGAGTCCTGGTGTCAATATGGGGGAAAGAGTGTCTAAGAATACCTTCAAGTTAGCCATCTACAGTTACCAGAAACTAGAGAGCTTATTAGTAAACTATTGTTCATTTATTTTATCAGTTGGAAATTAATTCAGTATCTATACTGGCTTATTGTTTCACCGTATCACCAAATTTTGCTCATATTTTATAACATGATCCTGTGTTTCATGTCTCTCCTATACATTTTGAAGAATGAAAATCTAGTGTATTTAAGATTGTACATGAAAAGAAAAATAAATATAGAAGGGAAAATTTATAGTGTACCATAGCAAAGTTATTCAGAATAGAAGATACAAACACAAGTGAAAAAGAGCAAAGCGAATGAGTCTTTCTGGTTCCCACGGCCTCCGTGATATGCGTATGTTATAATTACTTTTCTAGGTACTCATGTTTAATACAAAGTTATTATATATAATTTATTTTATGACGTCATAATTTATAAATATGATATAAACACTTCCATTAGTATGTTTTTTCTATGAAAGGTTACTAATCTCATGATAGATTTTGTTTGAAGGAAGGCAAAATTTACGGATTGTAAAATTTTAGTTTTTCTCAACCACTTTTCCATTATCTTCAACTGTACTTTCGTAGTAATCTCACTAATTTGTCCCAAACTCTTCCTGTATCGTACTTCTAGATGCTGCTCATCTTTTCAGTGACTGATTCTCCTGCTACTTATAGTAAATTTCTTTTTATTCTTGATGGTTATGCAATTTTATCTTTTTTCTTCTCAAGGGATGTCCTAATCTCAGAAATTATCTTTATTGTTTATTTATAATAAGTGATCAAGATTTACCGTTAAATGAAAGAGATGTTATTCACTGGTTTGGTGTTATTGTGCTGTATGGTTTCCAAGTACTTCCCTTTGAAAGGCTAGGACAGTCGTATCAGATTCCCTGTTACTGTGTAGATTTTCAGACAGCACCTCCCCAAGAAAAGGTTTTTCCTTTGTCAAAACCAATTTTTTCTATATCAAAATGTCTTCCCTCTGTGGGGTGTGAAAAATATAGAAAGAAATAATTTACTTGTATATTTGTTGGGAAAATAAGATTTAAATTAATACATATGAACATTTCAAAAAGTATAGATATGTTTATTTATTAAGTTTATTTGACTTACAGGTTTGCATTGCGTCCCCGTACAGTATCAGTTACATCACAACATTCTCAACATTCAGAGGGTGTAGATGAAGGAGAAAGTATTGTGTTTCTTGGGGATAATCAGCCTGTCCTACTAAGCAAAACTAAAAACAAAGAAAGTAAACAGAGCAAAGGTATGTACAGTAGTCAGATTTTCTTCCTTTGTAGTGGTATTTATAGAAAGCTCAAGATAGTGACGACTGGCGAAATCGAACCGATGCCCTTTGCATCAATAGACGTAGGAGGAAATGATGATGATGAATTAAAAAATGTTTATAAATAATTGCATGCCTATTTCTTTTAACTTGGTTGAGTCATCAGGTACAGTATTCTAAGGAACGTGTGGGGCATACAGCTAAATGTTAGTGTTGTGCCACCTTATGAGACATCACATCATGGTAAGGGTTTAGTTCCTACCCATGACTTATCATGTCTCTATGTATCACTTCCTCCCTGAGATACATACATACATACATATACCAAGGCACTTCCCCCAATTCTGGGGGGTAGCCGACATCAACAAAGAAACAAAAACAAAAAGGGGACCTCTACTCTCTACGTTCCTCCCAGCCTAACAAGGGACTCAGCCGAGTTCAGCTGGTACTGCTAGGGTGTCACAGCCCACCCTCCCACATTATCCACCACAGATGAAGCTTCATAATGCTGAAACCCCTACTGCTGCTACCTCCGCGGTCATCTAAGTCATCGGAGGCAGCAGCAGGGCCTACCGGAACTGCGTCACAATCGCTCGCCATTCATGCCTATTTCTAGCACGCTCTCTTGCCTTGCTCACATCTATCCTCCCTAAGATACCTAGAACAAAAGAAGTTTTGATTAACTCTACTTAGCAAAATAGTTTATAAACATGTCAAATCAGGTTTAAAATTTTTCAGACATTTACGTTACATTCAGGAAAGTAAATTCTTTTTCAAAAGGCTATGAATTAGATATGGAGTTTCTGACTTTTGAAGAACATTCAGATATTGGATAAAATTTTTTTAAAATTTAGTGATCAAGCAAGCAAAGCAGTCACTTGTAGAGAATGGGATGTTTTTCATTCATAAAGAATTCAAGGAACAGAGGAATACTGTATTTAGAAAAAACTATTGAGGCAAATTATTTAGTAGATTCTGTCATGAGAATTATATACATACTGTCCTTTAGTAGCCTGAAAGTCAGATTGGTTCTGCTGAAGCACAAAGTGTAAATGTTGTACTGGGTATGTGTATACCAGAAACAAAGTCCGACGTAGGAAAGGTAAACGACAAAAATAAATAGGCATTAGTTTGTGATGTTTCTCTGGCTCCGCTACCTCCAACCCTTCAGACTGTATTTTCCCATACTCGAAGTGGTTTAGACAAGTCGGGATGTTTTGAAATATTTTAAGTGTTTAGGTCATGCAGTATTACATTCATCTTCAGAACTAAGCCAAGTTTATTGTAAATGGGTAATATTGAAGGGTAATTATGGTTTCTGTAATGAGTAATCTAATGTTGATATTTATTAACAACTGTGATGGATGTGTAGACACGAAAAGAGATAGGGTTGGAAATTATTTTATAAGGTAAACAGTAAAACTAATGAAAGTATCAAAGAAGGTTCAGCATAGAATGCTACAGTGATTTTGTTATGCAATGCAAAGAAATTACATTCATATTTATAAAAGGATCATGAACAGGATATAAGGTAGGATAAAGTAAGCTTAAATAACAATGGCAAGTGGGAGAAACAGTTGAGAGAGCCAGATACACAAGACAGATGGAAGTGTAGAGGGCTGATAGGAAAGTGTTTGAAGACAACCTTTCTTTCTTCTACCTTTTTCAGAGAACATTACCACTTATTCCCTTTTTCAAGGGATGTTTTCAACTGAGGCCATGAGTTTGAAAGCTCTGATAGGAAACAGAAACCCCATTTAGAAATGGGTAAGAGCTGAAAACTAAAAATCCTTTTATTCAGAAATTTTCTTCAGTTTACCTGATATTCCAATCGTGTCCCATAATTTCAGTACATCAAATTTCTCCATTTCAATTTTAAGGTATTTTACTTTTGGAGAATGTAGTTACCATGTGGTTGCAGTTACTGGATTAAAGATACAGTAGCTCTTCCTGGATTGCAGGATGGTTCTTTCGGGTCTTATTTGAACAGACCATACTAGAGTATTCTTTTCTCTCACACTTACTGAGAAGACACAGGTTTGTCACATTCCCCAATAATAGCAAGTTCTGACGTTAGAATGTTTGTAACAGATAAAACTTTTTGATTACTTATTATTTTTAAATATTTAACTTAGCCGGTGAATATATAATAGCTGCTGCTCAGCGGCTCGACAGAAAACACACTCAAAAACTCGCGAGCGATCGCTATGAAGGTTGCGGGTGTGCCCACCAGCGCCAACTATCGGCCAGATACCACTCTTGCATGTAAACAAACCCTTCAATTCTTCTCTGTCGACCTTGACGACAAGACGTATCAATACTCGCTGTATAACCTGGAGTTTTCTCAACATATTTGGTGAAGTACTTCATTTTGGTTTGAGCTTTCGCAGTGCAGGTGTTTTTCCTCAACTTAAACTCTTGAACTCTTTATTGATCAGATTTAATTGTTGATGACTTGGATTGTTTTTTGGACTTTCTTTGACTAATTCAAAATGGCTGACCCTTCACAAGTACCTAGATTTCGTAAGTGTAATGCTAGGGACTGTAATAGGCGTCTTCCTAAGGCATCTCTCGACCCACATACTGTTTGTTCCAATTGTCGGGGTAAAACCTGTCAATTGGGAGATCGGTGTGAGGAATGCGTGGGCCTTTCGGAATTCGATTGGCTCGAATACGATAAGTATGCACGTAGGCTAGAGAGAGATAGGGTAAGGAGGAGTTCCTCTAGGTCAGTAGATTTTTCCTCTCCACATGCCCCTGAACCTAATCCTTCCCCTGTAGTGGTTGTACCTAACCCCCCTTCTGGCACTCAGGAACCATCTATGCAAGACATGTTACGTGCTATTCATGCCTTGGGGGAAAGAGTTGAAGCGTTAGCAACTGATCGTAATCAACTCATGGCTGACGTTAAAGAGCTTAAGTGTCAGAGTGCTACAGCGGAAAATAGTGGGAAAGTGATTAGTGCGCAAAGTGTTGTGAACAGTGTTGCGACCGAGGGTTCGTCTGTTCGTGCCTGTCGTTCACCTAGTCCGAGACCTCTTGCAAGCTCCCAAGCCCAGGGGAGAAGTAATGTCGTACGACTTATGGGTTCGAGAGGCCTTGATCAGCGAACAGACGTTCCCTCTATGGTATCAGGCGTATCTCACCAAGATCGCCCCTACCATAAGACGAGAGAGCCCATTTTCTCCTCGTCTTCCGAAGGCTTTTCGCATAAGAAACCGTGGAGCAAGGTTTCTAGACCCCTTAAGCGAAAGTCGGTCCCTTCAGGACAGGTCCAGCGTCCTGGATGTAGTCATTGGGACAGTTCTGACCCATTGCAGTCATCGGATGACTGCTCGCCGCCTAAGCAGCAACGTTACACAGGCTCAGAAAGTCTTGGTATAGGCAAGGTTGTGCCGTCTCAGACGTTAACCCCGTCGTTTACCGCACCCATTCCCGTGGACCCTAAATGGGTTATACTGCAGGACATGCAGACTAAGCTTGCCTCCCTTATGGAAGACTATTCTGCCGATAAGGTTCCCGTTGAGCCTAGCCGTTTATCTCATCGAGATCCTGGCCTTCAGCCGCCCAAACGAACCTTTGTGCGTCCTGTTGACGTTGGCGTAACCAAGTCACGTCAGTCACGTTATGTAGAGCCTCACTCGATGCGGTCTCGTGTGGATTTTCAGCCGCATTTGGACGTTAGGCCACTTACTAATGCTCCTGTTGACGTTCAGGACGTTCGCCAACCATCGGAGTTGACTTGTTTTGACGCTGAGCGTCAACCACCGCAGTCTAGAGTTGTTTTGACTGCTCAGACTAGGCAGTCAAAACAGTCTCGAGTGGACGCCGTGCGTCCTCACGCACCTGTTGTTGTTGACAGTTCACAGACTGTCAAGCAGTTACAGTGAACCCTCGCTACTTCGCGGTTCGACAATCGCGGATTCACCACTTCGCGGGGTTTTCCCATAACCCATATATATATACATATCGCGGATTTTCCGGAAAATTCGAAAATACCGCGAAATCTGAAGATAACCAAATACGATATTTTGTTACCTGTAATTCCATTAATACTGTAATTAGTAATATCTGCTCTTACTGAGTGTTTATTGCATTACATATGATATATAATTCAGCACAGAAAGAAATAAAACACGAAAAGAGAATGTGATCATACGATAATTCAGTACGTAGTAAAATTAAATCGAACATGAAACGCAAATCAGATGCAGTCATACCATATTAGAATGGTGTGTACTGTAATGGATGTGCTTCTTTTCCATGAATCTTTTGTATGTATACGTACGTAGTACAGTACTGCATCCAATAATATTCTTTGTTGCAAAAATCACATTTCGAATACTGTAAGCGTACGAGAGAGAGAGAGAGAGAGAGAGGCGTAAAATAGCGTACGTAAATTTTTATTATTATTGTTATTATTATTATTATTGTTGTTGTTGTTAATAAAATTATTATTGTTATTATTATTAATCATTATTATTATTATTATTACTGTACAGTATTATTATCATTATTTATTATTATTACGGTATTGTACTTAATCTACGTACGTTCAGTATGCGCGGGGGCATCTTCTATGAGTAACCAACGCGCCATAGTACTAAGACGGGTTGTGATTGGTTCAAGCGCTGATAGATGACGAATCAAAACTCAAGTTTTGTTATCTAGCCTGTGATTGGTGTTTTGCCCGCATCTTCTACCCGCAGCATCAAAGTTCTCGCGGGGCTGCATCGTTCACTTTCTCTTTCCGCGTATTGCTGAGTAGACGTTCTTAACTTTGTGAAGTTTAATCTGTGCTGTGTGCGACTGTTTTAAGTTGAACTTTTTGTTGAACTTTCTGTTACAATGCCTCCCAAGCGTTCTGCTTCTAGTAAGGCTGGTAGTGAGCCTAAACGCCACCGAAGGATGATGACGATAGCTGAGAAGGTTACGCTTCTCGACATGTTAAAAGATGGTAGAAGTTACGCGGCCGCCGGCCGCCATTTTGGCATCAACGAATCCACCGTTCGCTACATCAAGAAGGACGAGGCGAACATTAGAAAGACTGCTGCAATCACCTTTAGCAGATCAGCGAAGCGAGTCGTTACAACGCGTAATAAAACGATCGTACGCATGGAAGGTGCTTTAGCTGTGTGGATTGCCGACTGCCGGAAGAAGAACATAGCGTTGGATACGAACACCATCCAAACAAAGGCTTTGAGCTTATATGAGAATTTTGCTGCAAAGGAACCTAAAGAGGACGACGGCAACCATGCTGAAGATGATGATGATGCAGATGATCCTCAACCAGGGACATCCACTGATTCCCAGCCTCAGAAACGTTTTTCCGCAAGCAAAGGATGGTTCGCGAAGTTTCAGAAACGCTTCGCCCTGAAAAGCGTTTCCCTGCATGGGGAGTCTGCTTCCGCTGACACTGCCGCTGCTGAAACTTACGTGAACCAGACTTTCAAGAACATTATCGCTGAAGGTGGATACAAGCCGGAACAAGTCTTTAATATGGATGAAACCGGCTTGTTTTGGAAGAGAATGCCGTCGCGAACTTTCCTGTTCAAAGAGGAAGCCAAAGCCTCTGGCTTTAAGGCATTCAAGGATCGCGTTACCCTCGTGATGTGTGGCAATGCTGCTGGATTTTTGTTAAAGCCGGGGCTTATTTATAAGTCGAAAAATCCTCGCGCTTTGAAAAATAAAAATAAGAATCTCCTTCCCGTGTACTGGATGCATAATCAAAAAGCATGGATTACGAAGATGCTGACCTCCAACTGGTTCCACCAGTGTTTCATCCCGCAAGTCCATGAATATCTCTTAGAGAAGGGCTTGCCATTCAAGATCCTTCTCCTTATGGATAACGCTGGTGGACACGCAACTGACCTGTCGCGTGAGGGCGTTCAGGTTGAGTTCCTGCCACCCAACACCACGTCATTAATTCAACCAATGGACCAGGGGGTTATCAGGGCGTTCAAGGCCCTCTACACGAAGAATACCTTGGCGGACCTCGTTGCGTGTGTGGATGCTGCCCAAGATGACGAGGATGAAGACTTCAACTTGAAGGCGTACTGGCGGCAGTACACCATAGCCACGTGCCTGCAGAATATTCAAAAGGCACTTCAAGAGATGAAACCTGCAACCGTAAATGCGAGCTGGAAGAAGCTGTGGCCCGATATTGTTTACGACGACAAGGGATTTACTCCGTCGGAAATCCAACACTCTGCAATACGGAAATCTGTGCAGTTGGCTGCCATAATTGGGGGTGACGGGTTTGGCGACATGACGACTGAAGACGTCGACAAGTTGTTGGACTGCCATTCCCAGCCCCTAACTGACGCAGACCTCGAAGACCTGACGAAATCGGCAAGTGAGGAAGAGAGTGAGGGTACCCAGGAAGAGACCCAAGAAAATGTCGAAGAAACGGGCTTAACATTAGAACGGCTTGCCAAGTTCTGCAACCATATGAAGGAGGCGAAAGAAATGTTACAAGAGTGGGACGAGGATATGGTTCGCTCGATGCAATTCTGCAACAAGGTTGATGACATCACGACTCCCTACAGGATGCTCTTGGATCGAAAAAAGAAGCAGCGGCAACAACTTCCGATCACAATGTTTTTTCAGCCTCGCAAAAAAGAGCCAGTTCCTCCTGCTAGTACGCCTTCGGAAGAAATTGAAGAAGTTGAAGAGGTGTCCCAGGAAAAGACACCTCCGTCTGAAGAGACGTAAAATACTATCATTGACTGCACAGTAGAACACATCATCAGCTTCATCATCATCATTTCTACTGTGCAGCAAATTCATCGCCATCGTCATTCAAGTTTTTCTTGAACTTCTTTCGTGGTGAGTACAGTAACAATCTTTATTTTTTACTTTAACCTGTTTTATAGTTTAGTAATGTACGTACTGTATGCATTAAGTTAAAGGGAAGGTTTTAAAAGTCTACATGTTGTAACCTATCATATTTTTTTTGTTTAAAATTTACATTTACGTACGTAAAACAATCTCTCTCTCTCTCTCTCTCTCTCTCTCTCTCTCTCTCTCTCTCTCTCTCTCTCTCTCTCTCTCTCTCTCTCTCTCTCTCTCTCTCTCTCTCTCTCTCTCTCTCTCTCTCTCTCAAATTGTTTTCCTGCTTTGCTACGTACAAGTACTGTATAATTTATATTTGTAAGGTAACATATTTTGTAAATGCTTTTACACTGTAAATACTGTATGTACTGTATCATTATTTATCACTATCATCATGCGCGTTAAATGCCTTGTTTGTTCTGAGCGTGGTTGTTTACTGAGCGTACACGCCGTCGTTTCAGGCGGCGTCATAAAGAAAAAGATTTCATTTGGAAGTCCTAAGAAAAATACGTAAACTAAAACATTGGTAATAAAAAAATCAACATACAGTACTGTATAATCAATATAATCGATGCAAAAACTAACCTATACGTACATATATGTGTACACTAAATGAGTTTGTTTCTTCATTATGATCAGAGATGAACGTAAACAAAACATTGGTTGCCATTTTTTATCGTGCTTTTTAGGTGTTTAGGAAACACATGATATAAAATCGCCTTTAATATTTGTGCCTGTTTTAGTTTAGGGTGCTGTAGTACATGCATTAAGTGTTCTGTACATTAAAGGGTGGTTTGTTAACAGTACTACGTACAAGGGAAGGTTTTAAAAGTCCGAATATACATGTTAAATAAATAGGTAAATATGCTGTCACTACTTCGCGGATTTTCACCTATCGCGCCCGCGTCTAGAACCTATCTACCGCGATAAACGAGGGTTCACTGTACATGACGTTGCGTCCTGGTCCGCTACTAATGCACCAGTGCGTGTGGACGCTGCGTGTCAAGCATTGCCAACCCCTTTGCTTGTTTCTCAGCAGTTGTCAGATGAGGATCCTTCAGATGAGGACGTTGCTGACCCTCAACCTGAGGATCATCCTTCAGATGTAGACGAACCCAGAACAGTTCCTCCATCAATGGACTTTAAGAAAGTCATGTTAATCTTTAAGGAGTTGTTTCCCGATCACTTCGTCGCTGTTGCTCCTCGTTCGCCGCCGTCTGAGTTTGTTCTAGGCGTACCTGCTGACATGCCAGCCTTTACAAAACTTGTGCTCTCTCGCTCATCCAAGAGAGCTTTACGGCTTTTAGGCGACTGGTTGGAAACCAAGAGGAGTTTGGGGAAGACGGCTTTTGCCTTCCCTCCATCTAAACTCTCGTCTAGATCGAGCGTCTGGTATGCCACGGGAGAAGTTCTCGGCTTGGGAGTCCCTGCCTCTGCCCAGGGCGACTTCTCAAGCCTTGTAGACTCTCCCCGCCGCCTAGCCATGAGACGCTCGAAGATTAGTTGGTCCTCCTCGGACCTTGACCATCTGCTGAAAGGCATTTATAGAGTCTTTGAAGTTTTCAACTTCCTTGACTGGTGTTTGGGAGCCTTAAGTAGGAAAATCTCATCGGCTGATAGAGATGTCTCCGTACTTATTATGTCCTGCATGGATAAAGCCATCCGCGATGGTTCCAATGAGCTCTCCTCCTCTTTTACGTCGGGAGTCCTTAAGAAGCGAGAGTCCCTTTGCTCTTTTCTGTCGGCAGGAGTTACTCCCTGTCAAAGATCTGAACTGCTCTTTGCTCCCTTATCTAAGTTTTTGTTCCCGGAACATTTGGTTAAGGACATAGCTTCTTCACTCGTGCAGAAGGACACCCATGACTTGGTTGCGTCCTCTGCTCGCAAAGGGACTCCTTCGACATCCTTTTCTGCAAGACCTAGGATAGACACTCCGGCGTCCAGATTTATTCCGCCCTTTCGTGGCAGAGCTCCCAGCAGGGGAAGTACTCGTGCCGAGGGAAAGAGAGGAAAGAAGAGAGGAGCCAAGTCCTCACGTGGCAGAGTCTGACTGCCCGCAGCCTCAGACAGCAGTAGGAGCCAGACTCAAGAACTTCTGGCAAGCCTGGGAGAAGAGGGGCGCAGACCAACAATCTGTGAGGTTGCTCAGAGAGGGGTACAAAATTACATTTGTACGCAAACCTCCTCTAGTGACTTCCCCCATCGACCTCTCTCCCAGGTACCGAGAGGAGTCAAAGAGACAAGCCCTTAAACTAGAAGTGTCTCTTTTGCTAGAGAAGGGAGCGGTGGTGAAAGTCTCGGACCTTCAATCACCGGGGTTTTACAACCGTCTCTTCCTAGTACCGAAGAAGACAGGAGGTTGGAGACCGGTGCTAGACGTCAGTGCACTCAACGTCTTTGTTACGAAGACAAAGTTCACCATGGAGACCACGAAATCAGTCTTAGCAGCGGTCAGAAAGGGAGACTGGATGGTCTCTCTCGACCTAAGAGACGCATACTTCCACATCCCCATACACTCAGATTCCCAACCTTTTCTGAGGTTTGTTTTCAACAATGTGGTTTACCAGTTTCGGGCCCTGTGCTTTGGCCTAAGTCCTGCTCCTCTCGTGTTTACGAGGCTTATGAGGAATGTAGCAAAATTCCTCCATTTACCGGGAATCCGAGCCTCCCTATACTTGGACGACTGGCTTCTCAGAGCCTCGTCCAGTCATCGCTGTCTGCAGGATCTTCATTGGACATTGGATCTGACCAAGGAATTGGGACTTTTAGTCAACCTGGAAAAGTCCCAGCTGATTCCATCCCAAACTATACTGTATTTAGGGATGGAGATTCGCAGTCCAGTTTTTCGGGCTTTTCCGTCTGCCCCCCGAATAGAGCAAGCCCTGCTCAAAGTCCAACTGATGTTGAAGAGAGAACGTTGCTCAGTCAGGAATTGGATGAGTCTAGTAGGAACTCTATCATCCCTGGAGCAATTTGTCTCGCTAGGAAGGCTACACCTTCGACCTCTCCAGTTCCATCTAGCTTTTCACTGGAAAAAGGACAAGACGTTAGAGACAGTCTCAATCCCGATCTCCGAACCAGTAAAGGCATGCCTGAATTGGTGGAACGACAATATCAGTCTGAGAGAGGGACTTTCCCTAGCAGTTCAGAACCCAAACCACGTACTGTTCTCGGACGCGTCGGATTTGGGTTGGGGTGCGACCCTGGACGGTCGGGAATGCTCAGGTCTGTGGACCTCAAGTCAGAGGAGCATGCACATCAACGGCAAGGAGCTTTTGGCAGTCCACCTGGCCTTGATAAACTTCGAGAGTCTCCTTCGAAACAAGGTGGTAGAGATCAACTCCGACAATACCACAGCCTTGGCATACATTTCCAAGCAAGGAGGCACCCACTCCCTGACGCTGTACGAGATCGCAAGGGACCTGCTCATTTGGTCAAGAGATCGAGGCATCTCCCTGTTAACGAGGTTTATCCAGGGCGACTTGAACGTTTTAGCAGACTGCCTCAGTCGGAGGGGTCAGGTAATTCCTACGGAATGGACCCTCCACAAGGACGTGTGCAAGAGTCTTTGGGCGACTTGGGGTCAACCCACCATAGACCTCTTTGCAACCTCGATGACCAAGAGACTTCCAATCTATTGCTCTCCAGTCCCAGACCCAGCAGCAATATACATAGACGCATTTCTTCTAGATTGGTCTCATCTGGACCTATATGCATTCCCACCATTCAAGATTGTCAACAAGGTACTGCAGAAGTTCGCCTCTCACGAAGGGACAAGGTTGACGTTAGTTGCTCCCCTCTGGCCCGCGAGAGAATGGTTCACCGAGGTACTTCGATGGCTGGTAGACTTTCCAAGAAGTCTTCCTCTAAGGGTAGATCTGTTATGTCAGCCCCACGTAAAGAATGTACACCAAAGCCTCCCCGCTCTTCGTCTGACTGCCTTCAGACTATCGAAAGACTCTCTAGAGCTCGAGGCTTTTCGAAGGAGGCAGCCAGTGCGATTGCAAGAGCGAGGAGAGCTTCTACCATTAGAGTATACCAGTCGAAGTGGGAAGTCTTCCGAGACTGGTGCAAGTCAGCATCTGTATCCTCGTCCAGTACCTCTGTAGCCCAAATCGCTGATTTTCTCTTACACCTGAGAAAAGTTCGCTCCTTGTCAGCTTCCACGATCAAGGGCTACAGGAGCCTGTTGGCTTCGGTCTTCCGGCATAGAGGCTTAGATCTTTCCAACAATAAAGATCTACAAAATCTCCTTAAGTCTTTTGAAACCTCTAAGGAACGTCGTTTGGCTACTCCTGGATGGAACTTAGACGTGGTCCTAAGGTTCCTCATGTCAGACAGGTTTGAGCCATTACATTCAGCCTCCCTGAAGTATCTCACTCTTAAGACTCTTTTCCTGGTGTGCTTGGCCTCGGCTAAAAGAGTCAGTGAACTTCATGCCTTCAGTAAGAACATCGGCTTTTCTACAGAAAAAGCCACTTGTTCTCTTCAACTTGGTTTCCTGGCCAAGAATGAACTGCCTTCTCGTCCTTGGCCTAAATCTTTTGATATTCCTTGCTTATCAGAGATCGTAGGCAACGAACTGGAAAGTGTTATGTCCTGTTAGAGCTCTTAAGTTCTATTTAGCTCGTACTAAGCCATTACGAGGTAAATCTGAAGCGTTATGGTGTTCGGTTAAGAAACCATCCTTACCTATGTCAAAGAATGCTTTGTCATATTTTATCAGATTTTTAATACGAGAAGCTCATTCCCACTTGAGTGAGGAAGACCAATCTTTGCTTAAGGTTAAGACGCACGAAATTAGAGCTATAGCAACCTCCGTGGCCTTCAAGCAAAATAGATCTCTGCAAAGTATCATGGACGCGACTTTTTGGAGAAGCAAGTCAGTGTTCGCGTCATTTTACTTGAAAGATGTCCAGACTCTTTACGAGGACTGCTACACACTGGGTCCATTCGTAGCAGCGAGTGCAGTAGTGGGTGAGGGTTCTACCACTACACTTCCCTAATTCCAATATCCTTTTTAATCTGTCTCTTGAAATGTTTTTAATATTGTTTTTTATGGGTTGTACGGAAGGCTAAGGAGCCTTTCGCATCCTGGTTGATTTGGCGGGTGGTCAAAGTCATTTCTTGAGAGCGCCCAGATTAGGGGTTTGATGAGGTCCTGTTAGTATGGGTTGCAACCCTTCATACTTCAGCTCCTGGGAGTCTTTCAGCATCCTAAGAGGATCGCTGGGCTTCGTGAGGAAGACAGACTTACAAGGCAGAGTAATCGTCTAAGTCAACTTCCTTACCAGGTACCTATATATTTTGGTTTTGTTATATTGATAACTGTCAAAAACTCTTAGCATATACGCTGTAAACTTATTTAACTCTGGTCTCTACCCACCGCCTTGGGTGTGAATCAGCTATTATATATTCACCGGCTAAGTTAAATATTTAGAAATGATATTTTAATTATAAAATAAATTTTTGAATATACTTACCCGGTGAATATATAAATTAAAGGCCCTCCCTTCCTCCCCAATAGAGACGCAGCGGGACGAGAAGAATTGAAGGGTTTGTTTACATGCAAGAGTGGTATCTGGCCGATAGTTGGCGCTGGTGGGCACACCCGCAACCTTCATAGCGATCGCTCGCGAGTTTTTGAGTGTGTTTTCTGTCGAGCCGCTGAGCAGCAGCTATTATATATTCACCGGGTAAGTATATTCAAAAATTTATTTTATAATTATCATATTACGAATGAACAGTTTTGAATTACCGCTATCCTTCCATCCAGGTTGACGTGGTGGTCGGCAAGATAATTCTGTTGAGATTAATCAAGTAAAAAAATCTATAGGTAAATTAAGTACAGTACTTACTTTAAATTCATTGGTTTCCCATCTGCCTCCCCACTCATAGTGGTTTCTTTTTGTTGTGATATTGCTCACATACATACATACATATACCAAGGCACTTCCCCCCAATTTTGGGGGGCAGCCGACATCAACAAATGAAACAAAACAAAAAGGGGACCTCTACTCTCTACGTTCCTCCCAGCCTGACAAGGGACTCAACCGAGGTCAGCTGGTACTGCTAGGGTGCCACAGCCCACCCTCCCTCGTTATCCACCACAGATGAAGCTTCATACTGCTGAATCCCCTACTGCTGCTACCTCCGTGGTCATCTAAGGCACCAGAGGAAGCAGCAATTAAAGAAATTAGGATTAATATAAATGGGACTGGTTTCAGGTCGCTCCAGTCTGGTGACTGCAGCATCAGAATTTGGCATTATACTGGTATTATCGAATAGTTAGATATAAGTTGCTGTCTTATATTTTATTGTTGAGAATCTCACACTTCAAAGTAATGATAAATTATTTTTTTTATATGAATTTGATTAATACATTTTGTTTTGGAAATTAGGCTTTAGTCAGAATCTTCATTTCAAATTGAATTTTGAAAGAGTTGCAATATATTAGTTGAAAAGTACTCTAGTAATTTAAGGAAAAAAAAAGCCACAAGATCAGCCATAAGAATAACCTAAAGGTTCATTATTGAGTTAAAATGTTTTATGAATATGATGAAAGCAAATATTTGGTAAGAATTCAGTAAACAGAGAGAACTGTTTTTGTAAGGTTTGTTAGATTTTCTATAGTGTACTGTGTTTTCATTGAATATTTTTAGCTAAAATTGTTATGCACCTTCAACACACTAGTCCAGTATGAATACAAGTAATATCATTCCTCTTATATTCCAACAGGAAAGGTAAAAAATAAACAGAATGAGGAAAACAAAGAGGACAAGCAAAATCTGCAAAAGGAACAGATGAATGAAGATGCATCCAAGGGCACTGTTGCTTTGAAGAGAGGCCAAAAAGGAAAGATGAAGAAAATGAAAAAATATCGTGACCAAGACGAAGAAGAAAGGGAAATGAGGATGCAGTTGTTGCAGGTGAGGGTGATGAGAAAATATGGTCGCATTTTACAATCTAAGGGATAAGTAATACTTCATCTTAGAACTATTCATAAACTTCTATTCTTTGGATTTTTCTTTGGTAAGTCACCGCTCGAAGTTTGCTTGGATTAGGTAATAGACCACAGTGAAAAGTGAAAAAAAAAACTTGGTGCACCAGGAAAATGACTCGTCACTAAGCTGACGGCTGATTTTTCATGGTTGCCCAACAACCTAAATAACTGTATTGTAATATAAATTATAGTTAGTGTTTCTTTTTACTTTGAAATAATTCCCTCTACCCTCTCATTACATTTAATTTATCCTTTAATTTCCCTCTACCCTGTGTTTACATTAGATTTTGATTTATTATCCCTTTAATTATTTTCATTCCTGTCAAAGTTTTTGTATAACAATTTTCAACTTATTTCAGTTTTCAATTAATTAATTCCTTCCCAATATGTAATAGGTCAAGAACAATATTCACACAGGTTGACTGATCATTTCAGTCTAGTTTATTCCTTATAGCATTCCTTGGAAAGTTAGTTAGGTTATTAAGGGTTACAATGGGGATGTGCTCCTGCACCACGGTAAATCTATTTTCGCAGTGTTGGATTTAATGTATGGTACATGACACTGCATGCAAATACATACAGTATATTATGTATAGGAAAATTTTAATTACCTCACATCTGTAGTATAAGGCACCTGCTAATTATGAAACCATCTGTGTAGGACTATAGGCTAGGGTTTGGTAATGTAAAGATGCTAGTGTTACAAATTTTATTCAACTTAATTTATGCTTAAAAATTAAAATAAATGAAATAAAACTGATTTTAATCTATATTATATTTTCTCTACATATGACATCAATCCCAATGAACCAACCAATGCATTTACACTTGATTTTAATATCATATTAAAGTTTAGAGGTGTTTCATCCTTGTTACTGATGCACGATAATTTTAGTCTACCTTCATGGTGCTTGATTACAGAGCCTAGGAAATTATTGAAATTCTTTTGCCTTTCTTTAGGTAAATTTTGTGCAATTTGGTTTACCATTTCATAAACTGAAAAGGGTATACAGTAATGTAATAATATATCGGTCATATTCTTCTTCATGTCCTTTGTAACAACTATAGTTGAATCAGTAGAACTTCAAAAGTTCAAAGTTGGAGCAAATGTATTTATGTTGACCAGGCTGACATGAGTCTTTTTATAGTTTATATATGACATATCTGTTTTTGACGTTGTTAATAGTTTATATAGGACATATCTGTTTTGACGCTGTTACTGTTTTTAGAATGATATATTGTTAATTTATTCTCCTTATTTATTTATTTCCTTATTTCCTTTCCTCACTGGGCTATTTTTCCCTGTTGGAGCCCTTGGGCTTATAGCATCTTGCTTTTCCAACTAGGGTTGTAGCTTGGCTAGTGTTAATAATAATAATAATACTATGGCAATTGTTTACCGTATTGTCGTACGAAAGTTGAAATACAAGCAAAACAGCTTTAATTATCCGAATTGGTTGTTCGTGTACGTATATATGCTGTACTTGAAAAGTACCAATTAAATCATTCAAATGACACGTACACTCATCTATTTTGTTGGATTGAAACTGACTGTCTTTTAAATTCCTTATTCATGATCTTGATATTAATCTCTGGCACCACTATTCAGTTATTTCTTTATTCATGTTGCATAAGATTTTTCATAATTCAGATCCATTGTATTTAGATCTTCCCAGACTGTACCATCCTGTACTAGGTACGGTATGTAGTTAAGTCCTGCTTTGCTACCAATATTTAACATTACAGTACTCTACTAATTTTTTAATGTAAATTGTTAGACTAGTTTAGTTCATTACTAGATTTTGGTAAAATAAAGTTTCATGTATGATATAATAACCTTTAATTTGTTGTAGATAAATGTTTATAAAAAGATTACTTATTTATGCCAAAAATGTGAGAACAATCTTAGACCACATGATTTGTTAACTTACTTTATATCACCATAACTGTATTAGTCTGTATCATCTGACTATTGCTTTTAATTTTTATATGATCATTTTCAAGTGATAGCTATTTTGTTTAATAAAATTTACTTGAATGTGAATGTTTATACTTTTGAACATTTAGTTTCTGATGGAGTGCTTTACAAGAATTTTTTGTATTTCTATATTCGAGGATCAATTTGCATATTCCCGTCGCTTAGCTAGTACATTATATTACTACGACTTTTATTTGTATTTTTCAGTCTGCAGGCAACAGTAAAGATAACAAGAAAGGTAGTAAGAGTGGCAAGAAAAGCATGGATAGTGAACCAAGAGGGAAACAGCAGTCCAATGTTAAAGGCAACATCCAAAAACCAACCACTCAACCTAAAACAGATACTACGGATTTAGATACCCCACAGATTAAGCAGGAAGCTGATAAAGATGAGGAAGAAGAGGAAGAAACTGAAAAGGTAATAATCTAGTGAGGTTTCTTTGTCTCCTAATTTACCTCAGAAAATTATTGAATTTTTTACTGCTACCAACCTTTGCTTTTAAATGCACTATCTCCTCCAAGACCTCCCCATCTATCATGACACGGTTCTCTTCTCTCTCTCTCTTTCCACATTCTCTTGTGTATTTTGCTCATTGAAAAGCTCTCACTCAAGGTAAATATTTTAATGTAAAGTACTCATGTGACAACTATTGAAAAGTACATGGAATAGTTAACCCATACACCTCTTACTTCATATCAGTATACAAAGGTTAGTTAACCTATGCACCTCTTACTCCCTATAATTTTGTAATGCAGTTAGTGTTCCTTCAGTCCTTAGCACTTTACCTCTATTCACACTTCCTTTAGTCCTCTCCAACTTCTAACTTTTATTTCATTGTGCAATTAGGGCTACTGAAGGGCCTCATATAGGCCCTCATGCTTGGCTACATATCCTAAGCCAATTCCACTCTTATACCGTTTCCACAACTGTCACACTACTATTTTTAAAATATGTAGTACTTTCATTTTGCTTTCTGTCTAGTCACCAATAACTTTGTTTTGCTTACATTTATTTTCAGTCTCCTCTCCATCTCATAAAACTTTTCCTTTATATTTTTCTTTCAACAATAGATCACCTAGTGGCCTATTCCTACTCTCCTTTTAGCATTTACCTCAATCTCTTCTGATACACAATATGGTGTTATGAAAGCCATTCTTATACCCTCCACCTTTTAATGACCCTGTCATTTTCCTTTTCAAGATGTACAAATATGGTGTAATCTCTCTCTGCTTACATACCAATTATCTCATAGTTGTCTTACTTTGGAGACTACTACTGCTGTTGATTTTAGTATGAAACCAAGTAATGTAAGTAAAATAAATTTTAATTTTTTCTTATCCTTCCTAGATTCTTTTCAATCATTTTTATAGCATGCTCAGGTTTTCATTCCTCCCTACTTTCTACATTGCAGTGTTCCTTTCACCTTAGTATACCATTACTGTAAAGCTCTGTTTGTATCTCTTCCTGTATCGTATAATCTAGTAAGCTAAGCTCCATTTACATGTATGGGATAAAAAATACACACTAGATTTTTTCATGGTATGGATAATTTACTGCATCATAGATAATACGGGTGCACTGTTTTCTATGGGTACTTTGATTAATTTGATGAGTTATTTCAAAAGTATGACTATTAGATTTATTTTTTTTATTTTGCTTTACGTGTATTGTTCCAATATACAAAGGTAAGGGGGAAGTGCACGAGTGTTGTAATTCAAGGGGTATTAATTTGTTGAGTGTGGTTGGAAAAGTGTATGGTAGTGTTAATTGATATGATTATGGATAAAACAGAGAATGCAATCTTAGAAGTACTGGGTGGGTTTAGAAGAGGTAGGGGATATATGAATCAGATGTTCACAGTTATGCAGATATGCAAAAAATATTTATCAAAAGGCAAGGAGGTGTATGTTGCATTTATGGATCAGGAGAAAGCTTATGATAGAGTTGATAGGGAGGCGATGTGGAATGTGATGAGGTTATATGGAATTGGTGGAAGGTTGTTGCAACCAGTGAAGAGTTTCCACATAGGCAGTAAGGTGTGTGTTAGGATAGGAAATGAACTGAGGGAGTGGTTTCCAGTGAGTGGGGGTGAGATAGGAATGTGTTATGTTGGGAATGAATGTAAAGAGAGTTCTGTATGAGAAAGTTATTGTACCAACTGTGATGTATGGATTCAGAGTGTATGCAGTTAGGGTTAAAAATTGAAATAACAAAAGTTGTAACAAGAAATAGTAAGTTTTTAAAGGAAGGTTATGCTGCACAACATCCTAACTGTTAAGATGTAAAGGAAACTTGAAGGTAATCTCAGGTATTATTATTTTTAATGAATTTACATTTTGATAGATTAAACCAAAAGCCATAGTTCGAACTTGCATAGCAACCTCCTAAGGTACAGAATCAATTTTTTTCAAAAAATCAAAGAAAAAACATACATGGTTAAAAAGTAGTTATTTAAACACTGGAGTAATAGCATTCATCAGTATATAAAATGCACAAATGATTATTAAATAGCATAACCAGACTAAAGTTAACATTCTTACTCTCATCATTGTGCCAGTTGATAAATATATGAAACTATTTAGTGCACTGAATGTATAATTAAAAATAAGTAATCGTAGTTCAAATCTTATAGTAAATATATAAAATAAAAAAAAGTACATGACTGCATAGGATTATTTCACAAGTTTTGGTTCCTAAAATAACAAGTAGTATTGTAGTAATATAGTGCTTCGCTTGATGAATGGTACAAAACGTAATATAGGAAGAGATATAGTATGTTCTCAATTGCATAAAAGTTCAACGGGAGGTGATTTAGGCGCAGACCCAACCACATTTATAGTTCGATTTGTTCACATTAGGAAGACTGGTTTTGATGAGTAATATGATCTCATCATCATTAGTCTTAGCTAGTTAGTCCACTGCAGGAAAAAAAGCCTCATACATGTCTTTTATTATTACAGTAGACCCCCGGGGTACAGCGTCCCTAGCTTAAGTTTTTTTCATGTTAAGGTGTGGAATACAATGTTTTTTCGTCCCCTCGTTACGACATTTTCCCCACTTTACGGCATCGAATTCCAAAATTCAAACTTGGCGGTTTTTACGCGTACGACTGTGCGAGTCACTCTCCTACCACCACGGTCATACGTCACTAAGAAGCTGGTCTGCTATTGGTCGGCGTCACGGCGTCGCTAAGATGTCGATACGCTATTGGCCGAAATCCCTCCTACAATGCCTGAGAGAGATGCTACCTCAGTCTCTCTCTTTGTTAATCGCGCGTTCAGTTTAGATTCTCGTGTGTGATTCGTAAAGACTTGATCTCGTGTGAGTGCTTGCGATATCTTTTGTGCATTTTAGTGCTTAATTCCAACTTTAATTCGTTAACCATGGGTCCCAAGATTGCTAGTAATGTTAAAGGGAAAAGTAAGAAGATGATTACTATGGAAACGAAGCTGGAGATATTAAAGAAATACGAAGTAGGCATGTGCATGGGGCTTGTTGTCGATGAGGCTGACGTCGATAACCTTATCGAGGAGCATAGGGAGGAGCTTATGACTGAAGACTTGAAGGAGTTGGAGGCAATGCAGTTGACCATCATTCAAGAAGAGCACAGCTCTAGTGGTGGCAAGGATGGGGGGGAGACTGAAGAAACGACATCGGCAGAAATAAGGGAAGCTATCGCTTGTTATGTAAACCTTACGAGATTCATTGAAAAAAAAACACCCAGAAAAACTTCACACAGGTCGTCTTCTGGAGAGTGTTAATGACAAGTGTATGAGTCATTTTAGAAATATTTTGAGGAGTCATCAGAAACAGGCTTCTTTGGATAGATATTTCTCCAAAAGAGAAGTGTCAGAAAGCAAAGATGATAAGTGATTCTATTAAAAAAGCTAAAAAAGAGTAATTTTTTAAGTTCTAAAAGAAAAAAATCATAAAAAAATTTCAAGACAAAAATAAAAAAAAACATTTTCAATTTTAAGTGTTTAATAGTAAGAATAAATTCATTATTAAGTTTACATAACATAATTAGCATTGATACGTTTTTATATCTACGGCCTCCTCCCCCCTCTGCCTCCACCCACTACCAGCTCAAGTCACGTCACTCCAAAGGTAATTAAAATTTAATTTTTCCTTTACAGTACAGTATATAATTTTTATTTATACGTGTAATGTTATTTAATTATATACTGTACAGTACATGTATATTATATACAAGTATTGTATACTGTAGTACAGTGCTTACTATACTATTTTGTTACACTAATTTTCAAGGTTTTTACCAGGGGTTTTGCACGCATTAGCTTTTCTATTGCCCACCATACGAGATTTTCACCATACGATACCAACTCCAGAACGGATTAATGTCGTATGGGGGGTCTACTGTATTATTATTATTACTAGACAAGCTACAACCCTAGTTGGAAAAGGAAGATGCTACAAGCCCAAGGGCTCCAACAGGGAAAAATAGCCCAGTGAGGAAAGAAAATAAGGAAATAAATAAATGATGAGAATAAATTAACAATATATCATTCTAAAAACAGTAACAGCGTCAAAACAGATATTTCCTATATAAACTATTAACGTCAAAACCAGATATGTCATACTGTATATAAACAATAAAAAGACTTATGTCAGCCTGGTCAACATAAAAACGTTTGCTCCAACTTTGAACTTTTGAAGTTCTACTGATTCAACTACCCGATTAGGAAGATCATTCCACAACTTGGTAACAGCTGGAATAAAACTTCTAGAATACTGTGTAGTATTGAGCCTCATGATGGAGAAGGCCTGGCTATTAGAATTAACTGCCTGCCTAGTATTACGAATAGGATAGAATTGTCCAGGGAGATCTGAATGTAAAGGATGGTCAGAGTTATGAAAAATCTTATGCAACATGCATAATGAACTAATTGAACGACGGTGACAAAGATTAATATCTAGATCATGAATAAGAAATTTAATAGACCCTAAGTTTCTGTCCAACAAATTAAGATGAGAATCAGCAGCTGAACACAGACAGGAGAACAATACTCAAAACAAGGTAGAATGAAAGAATTAAAACACTTCTTCTGAATAGATTGATCACCGAAGACTTTCTCAATAAGCCAATTTTTTGTGCAATTGAAGACAGACCTAATGTGTTTCTCAAAAGTAAATTTGCTGTCGAGAATCACACCTAAAATTTTGAAAGAGTCATACAAATTTAAAGAAACATTATCAATACTGAGATCTGGATGTTGAGGAGCCACCATCCTTGACCTACTTACAATCATACTTTGAGTTTTTAAATATAAAACTTACCCGCTGGTTATATAAAAGAGCTGAAGTCCCTGACGCCAGGGCAGAAAATTCAAATCTCGCGCTATCGAAGATACGCCAGGTGTACCAACCGCACCCTAGCGGTAGAACAGGTGGAACTACACACCAACTCCAGTTCTTCTCTCTGCCGTCATAGCTGACTGACATACAGAAGTTCGCTCTCGTGTTTTTACTCTCTTGGGAAGTTGTTTGGTGATGTACAACGTTCTTTTTTGAGTTTAAGCTATCGTTGATTAATTTTCCTTGGTTCTTATCTTGAAATCTTTTTGTTTGAGATTTTCTTTATTGTTTTTTCCCTTACTTTTTGCTTGTCGGTCTCTCACGTTAACTTTAAAATGGCCGACTCCTCCCCTGCTCAGCGTAGGTGTGTTAGTGAGGGTTGTCGTACACGACTTCCTAAGGGATCTATTGATCCTCATTCTATTTGTGTAAAATGTAGGGGTAAATTTTGTTCATTAGATGATAGGTGTAATGAGTGTCTTTCCTTAACTGATGATGATTTTGGTACTTACGATCGTTATGTTAGGAGATTAGAGAGAGATAGACTTAGGCGTAGTTCTTCCCGATCTGTGGATAGAACCTTACCTAATTTAC
The DNA here is from genome assembly GCF_036898095.1 of Palaemon carinicauda. Classification (NCBI taxonomy): domain Eukaryota; kingdom Metazoa; phylum Arthropoda; class Malacostraca; order Decapoda; family Palaemonidae; genus Palaemon; species Palaemon carinicauda. The sequence continues at coordinate 5,622,363 of NC_090757.1, forward strand.
CTGTTCCTAATCCTGTTCCTTCCCCTGTGGTGGTAGATCAGGAACCTACTATGAAGGACATGTTTACTGCTATTTTGTCTCTTGGTGAGAAAGTTGAGTCCTTAGCAGCCGATAGAAATACTATCTTTTCAGAGTTAAAGGTATTGAAAAACCGTGATCCTATCGGAACTGTGGAAAGTGTTTCAGTGTCTGATGTGGTACCGAAGAATCGTGACTCTCTCGGTGTTGTGACAAGTGTTGATAATGTGGTTAGTGTTGCGGAAGGTGCGTCGACTCGAGTGTCTGATGTGGTACCGAAGAATCGTGACTCTCTCGGTGTTGTGACAAGTGTTGATAATGTGTTTAGTGTTGCGGAGGGTGCGTCGGCACGATCTTGTCGTTCACCTAGCCTTAGACCTCTTTCGAGCTCTCGAACCCATGGGAGAAGTAATGTCGAACGGCTTAAGGGAACGAGAAGCATCATCAATCGTGCAGACGTCCCCTCGAACGTTCCTGTTGCCGTAGCTCAGGTCGTTCACCCTCATCGTAGGAAAGGTGAGGTTCATACGTTATCCCCGTCTTCCGATGAAGGGTCGGGGAGTGAGATCTGGCGGCGAGCGTCGAGACCGCTTAAACGCTCCCATGTTGATTTGGACGCGGCGCGTCAAAACACACAGCGTCGGGAATCGCCTGTGCGGCCAGGATGTAGTTCGTGGGGTTCACCGGAACGTTTCCGTTCTCCCAGCGCTTGCACTCCGGCCAAACGTTCAGATCACCGTGTTCGTGCGGATATGATTCCTTCCGATTCGGACCTTGTAACTATTCATGCACCTCCTCTTCCATCGGATTGGCTTTCTTCCCCTGAAATGCGTGGTGACATTAGTGCGAATCTTCCTTCTAGGAGTTCTGTTGATCCGAAATGGACTGCGCTTTTGTCTATGAAGGAACAACTCTCTTCGTTGATGGATTCTTATCAACCAAGTGTTGGCGTTGTGTCTGGGCGTTCAATGTCAGACCAGTTATCGCACAAACGTTCGATGGTATATGGCCTTGACGAGTTATCACTTAGACGGTCTCCCATTCACAGTGTTCAACGCCAGGTTGATTTTGATGAGTCGCGTCAGAGAGTTTTGGTTGACCAGTTTGCGTTTTCTGGTCGCGGGGAAGAGCGTCGGCGTCGACAAGTGGACGAGACGCGGCAACAATTTGAAGTAGTGGATCGCCCGCGGCAACAACTTTTGGACGCGGCGCGTCAAAACATTGGTTTACAGCGGCGACATCCTGACTCCTTTGATCGCTCGCAGCAACAGTCCTCGGACTTTACGCGACCTCGCGGCGATCTTCAACAGTTACCTTCTGATTTCAAGCGTTCTTCTGTTCAACAACAGTTGAATTCTAAGCGGTCTAAGCAGTTGTTGGTTGAGGATGATCGTCTACATGTCCGTGTTTCGCATCAATCTACTTCTACTTCTCCCCACCAAATTGACTCAGATGTTGGCCTTGACAGGCAGTCCCATCCAGACGTTGTTCCTTCGGTTCAGGCTGCAGCTGTTGCTGCACTGCCAGAAGACGAACCAGAGGAAAAGTCGGATGAGGATAATCCTATTGAGGAAGTCTCTGAGAATGAGGAGGAGAAGCATTATCAGCATGCTGTGGACCTTCGCAAGTTTATGCTTATTTTGACTGGAATTTTCCCGGATTCTTTTACCCCTGTGGCCCCTCGTTCTCCGCCTTCTGAATTCATCTTAGGTAAAGCTACTAAGGTTCCAGTTTACACCAAGATGGTTCTTTCTCGATCTTCTAAGCGGGCCTTGAAGTTAATGGGTTCTTGGTTGGACTCCAAGAAAGCTTTTGGCAAGACGGCCTTTGCCTTTCCTCCCGCTAGGTTAGCCTCTAAATCTAGTGTGTGGTATGAGACTGGTGAAGTGTTGGGCTTGAGTTTTCCTTCGTCTGCCCAAGGGGATTTTTCAAGTTTGGTAGATGCTTCTCGTCGTCTTGCCTTAAGGAAGACGAAGATTTGGTGGTCCATTCCAGAGTTCGACCATTTGCTTAAAGGTCTTTTCAGGGCCTTCGAAGTTTTTAATTTTTTGGACTGGGCTTTGGGGGCTTTGAGTAAGAGGGTCTCTGATATGACGGAAACGGACACTAGTGGTTTGGTTCATTTGATGTCCTGCTTGGACAAAGGTGTGAGAGATGGCTCCAACGAACTTGCTGCCTTGTTTACAGCTGGAATTCTCAAGAAAAGGGCCACGATGTGCTCCTTCCTCTCCGCAGGAGTGTCTCCCTATCAGAAGACAGGCCTTCTTTTCGCACCTTTGTCTAATTCTTTATTTCCTCAGGAATTAGTGGGCGAGGTGGCTACTGCTCTCACTCAGAAGGCCACACATGACTTAGTTACTCATTCGACTAGGAAAGTTTTGCCTCCGTCTTTCTCCTCTCGAAAACCTAAGGAATCTTCTTCTGGGTTTCGTCCTCAGTCCTTTCGTGGGAAGCCCTCTGGGAGAGGCTCTTTTAAACCAGAAGGAAGGAAACCTAGAGGCAGAGGGGGCAAGTCCGGCCGAGGTAAAGTCTGACTGCCCTCTCCTTCAGACAGCAGTGGGGGCCAGGTTGACTCACTTTTGGGAGGCTTGGGAGAGGAATGGAGCGGACCCCTGGTCCGTCCAGGTGTTAAAGGAAGGCTACAAGATCCCCTTCCTGACCAATCCTCCTTTAGTCACAGATCCAGTGGATCTTTCGCCCAAATACAGAGAGGGTCCCAAGAAACAAGCCATGCTTCTACAGATGTCTCTTTTATTAGAGAAACGAGCAATAGAGGAAGTGCAAGATGTTACGTCTCCGGGGTTTTACAACCGCCTTTTTCTAGTACCCAAGAGTTCCGGGGGGTGGAGACCGGTTCTGGACGTAAGTGTGCTCAATGGTTACGTCCAAAACTCGACGTTCACCATGGAGACTCAGAAAACAGTTCTGGCAGCTGTGAGGAAGGACGATTGGATGGTCTCTTTAGATCTTCAGGATGCCTATTTCCACCTTCCGATTCATCCCAGCTGCAGACGTTATCTGAGGTTCATGGACGGAAACAAGGTCTTCCAGTTCAGGGCTCTTTGTTTCGGACTTTGCACGGCTCCTCTATTGTTCACCAAGATCATGCTGAACGTGGCAAGCATGCTGCATTCGAGGGGAATCAGGGCCTCTCTGTATCTGGACGATTGGCTGATAAGAGCCTCCTCAGCCGATTGTTGTTTGAAGGACCTCAAGATGACTTTGGATCTCTCCAGAGAACTGGGTCTCCTGGTGAGCTCGAAAAAATCACAACTCATTCCATCCCAGGAGATTCTTTATTTGGGGATGGAGATTCACAGTCGGAGTTTTCGGGCTTTTCCGTCGTCGGTGAGAATCCAAGCAGCCCTCCTAAAAGTACAAACGTTCCTGAAGAGAGATCTTTGCTCCGTCAGAGATTGGATGAGCCTTCTGGGGACTCTCTCGTCGTTAGAGAAGTTCGTGACCCTGGGGAAGTTGTTCTTGCGTCCTCTTCAGTTTCATCTCAACCGCCATTGGAAGAAAGGGGACAGCCTCGACAGGGATTGCATTCCCATCTCGACTTCCATCAAGTCTCATCTTCAATGGTGGAACAACGAGCCCAGACTGAAAGAAGGCTTGTCTTTACTTCAGAGGAACCCAAACCTCGTGTTGTGTTGCGACGCCTCCAACTCGGGGTGGGGAGCCACTCTAGAGAAGCAGGAACTTTCGGGGACTTGGACGGTAGAGCAAACCTCTCTCCACATCAATCAAAAAGAGCTTTTAGCTATTCATCTGGCTCTCATCGGCTTCGAAAAGCAGATCAGGGGCAAGGTAGTCCAAGTCAATTCGGACAGCACGACAGCTCTGGCCTATATTGCGAAACAAGGCGGGACCCACTCTTGGCCTCTGTTCGAGATTGCAAGACTGCTCCTCATCTGGGCGGAGGAAAGGAAGGTGACTCTTTTGACGCGGTTCATCCAGGGAGTCAACAATGTGAGCGCAGACAGACTCAGCAGGAAAGGTCAGGTTCTCTCCACAGAATGGATTCTGCACCCGGACATCTGCAAGAGTCTGTGGCGGTTATGGGGTCGACCTCTCGTGGATCTCTTTGCCACCGCGAAGACCAAACGACTAGAGTGTTATTGCTCTCCGGTTCCAGATCCCGAAGCGTTTCACATAGACGCTTTTCTGATGAACTGGTCACACATGGAGGTTTATGCCTTTCCTCCGTTCAAGATCCTTTACAAAGTGATTCAGAAGTTCGTTTCACACGAGGAGACCAGAATGACTCTGATAGCTCCGTTCTGGCCGTCAAGGAGCTGGTTTCCAGAGGTACTGGAATGGATGGTGGATGTCCCGAGAAGCCTTCCCATGAGACCCGATCTTCTCAGACAACCTCACTTGGCCCGAAATCATCAAAACCTCCGAGCTCTACGTCTGACTGCCTTCAGACTATCGAAAAACTCGCTAGAGCTAGAGGATTTTCGAAGAAGGCAGCCAAGGCAATTGCAAGGGCAAGAAGGTCTTCAACCATCAAGGTGTATCAGTCCAAGTGGGAGTTGTTCAGGGAATGGTGTAGAACTAACGCGATTTCCTCTTCCAGTACATCGCTTTCCCAAATAGCAGATTTTTTCTTAGACCTTAAAACTAAGCATAACTTCTCGTCATCAACTATTAAAGGTTACAGGAGTATGTTGGCGACGGTTTTTCGACACAGGAACCTAGACCTTTCTGATAATAAGGATCTACGAGATTTACTTAGGTCTTTTGATACGACCAAGATGATTCAAACGGCTCCCATCGCCTGGAATTTGGATGTTGTCCTTAAATTTCTCATGAGTGACAGATTTGAGCCTTTACACTCGGCTTCATTTAAGGACTTAACCTTGAAAACCCTTTTTCTAGTTACCCTCGCCACTGCGAAAAGAGTTAGTGAAGTTCACGCTTTAAGCAAGAACATTGGTTTTCGGAATGGGAAAGCCATTTGTTCTTTGCAACTGGGGTTTCTGGCCAAGAACGAAAACCCTTCTCGACCATGGCCCAAATCCTTCGAGATTTCTAACCTTTCGGATTTGGCTGGCGATGAATTGGAAAGGGTTCTCTGTCCAGTTAGAGCTCTACGTTGTTATGTGGACAGAACTAAGAATCTGAGAGGTAACTCAGACGCTCTGTGGTGTGCAGTTCGGAAACCCTCGATGCCCATGTCCAAGAATGCCTTGTCTTTTTTCGTTAGATTGTTGATTCGAGAAGCTCATGCTCAGTGTGATGAGTCGGATCAGAGGCTCCTCAAAGTCAAGACACATGAAGTCAGAGCGGTAGCGACTTCAGTGGCCTTTAAACAGAACCGTTCTCTGCAAAGTCTGATGGATACAACATTTTGGAGAAGTAAGTCTGTTTTTGCATCCCATTATTTGAAGAATGTTCAGACTCGCTATGAGGACCTTTTTACGTTGGGTCCTTTTATAGCTGCTAATGCGATAGTAGGTGAATGATCTACCACTACGTTCCCTTTTTTCCTAATACCCCTTTTCTATCTCTTGGAACTCGTTTTTTATGGTTGTTTGTGGAGATTGGGCGTCAGTCTTCCGCAATCTTTGATTTGGCTAGGTGGTCATTTTGTTCCTTGAGTGCACCCGGAACAAGGGTATTGGTTGAGGTCCTGTCATGTTATAGGTGTTTGTACCGTTTGACAGCTCCTAGAGATTTTCAGCCCGAGTGGATTACTGGATCTCTTAAGGATAGCGGACGAAATGAGGCAGAGTATCATTGCTGTCAGCTTCCTTATCAGGTGAGAACTGCTTAAGTTTATTGTATGTAACCCTTAAGTGAATTTTCTGTATGTAGCTGTCTCTGACCCGCCACCAAGGGGTGTCAATCAGCTCTTTTATATAACCAGCGGGTAAGTTTTATATTTAAAAATGATATTTTCATAATAAAATAAATTTTTGAATATACTTACCCGCTGGTTATATAAATTTAACACCCTCCCTCCTCCCCTCTAGAGACTACCTATGGTATGGCTATGAGGCATGGAAGAACTGGAGTTGGTGTGTAGTTCCACCTGTTCTACCGCTAGGGTGCGGTTGGTACACCTGGCGTATCTTCGATAGCGCGAGATTTGAATTTTCTGCCCTGGCGTCAGGGACTTCAGCTCTTTTATATAACCAGCGGGTAAGTATATTCAAAAATTTATTTTATTATGAAAATATCATTTTGTTAGGATTCAACTTCATACCCCATAATTTGCACCATGCACTAATTTTAGCTAAATCTCTATTAAGGGATTCACCAACCCCAGATCTACATTCAGGGGATGTAATTGATGCAAAGAGAGTAACATCATCTGCTTAGGCAACAAGCTTGTTTTCTAGGCCAAACCACATGTCATGTGTATATAGTATGAAAAGTAATGGGCCAAGAACACTACCATGTGGAACACCGGATATCACATTCCTATACTCACTATGGTGCCCATCAACAACTCCTCTTTGAGATCTATTACTTAGAAAATCAATAATAATGCTAAGAAACGACCCACCCACTCCCAACTGTTTCAGTTTGGAAACAAGGGCCTCATGATTAACACGGTTAAAGGCAGCACTAACATCAAGGCCAATCATACGAGCTTCCTGACCACAATCAAGGGATTTCTGTACAGCATTGGAGATTGTAAGAAGGGCATCACATGCTCCAAGGCCTTTACAAAAACCAAATTGCAAATTAGGGAGTAGATGATTACCTTCAGCAAACCTATTAAGATGTTTTGCCAGAAGACGTTCAAAAACTTTAGATAATATGGGAGTTATGGAAATTGGGCGGTAATTAGTGGGACTTGAGCTACCACAAACACGTTTACATAGAGGAGTAACATTACCAATTCTCCAACAAGTGCTAAAAGCTCCTCTTCTTGCTAACTTGCGCAAAATAACAGATAACTTTGGAGCTAACAAATCTGCTGTCTTTATACAGAACAAAGGAGAAATACCATTTGGGTCTACACCTCCATAAGCATCAAGGTCCATCAACAGAGCTTTAATCTCATGAGATCGAAAAGCTAAACTAGTTAGTTTAGCCTCAGGAAAACAGGAATGAGGAAGTTCAAGTTTTTCATTACTCTGTTTACTGTCAAATGTTTACTGTCAAAAACATCAGCCAAAAGGGTTGCTTTTTTCTTTGGACAGTGAGTGACTGAGCCATCTGGTTTAAGTAAAGGAGGAACTGTTGCATCTACACCAAAGAGTGCAGATTTAAAGGTAGACCACCATTTATGTTCTTGAGTTGTACCAGAAAGTGTTTCTTTTATGGTTAAATTGTACTCCTTTTCAGTTGAGGCATAAACTCTCTGAGCAAAAGCTCGAAGCTGAGTATAGTTGTTCCAGGTCATATCTGATCTATTACCCTTCCAAAGGTGATAGGCCTCCTGCTTCTCCAAATAAGCACGTCTACAATCATCATTGAACCATGGTTTGTCCTTCACTCGGTACCTTAGCACACAAGAAGGGATACGCCTATCAATTATGTTGACTAGTTTTCCATTCAAAGGGACAACAGGATCTACACTACTATATAATTGTGACCAATTCAAACACAAAAGACCATGCAAAATCCCATTACAAGAGTATGATATATCATGGACAGGCAGCTCAGTCTTCACTACTAATGAAATCAAGGAATGATCAGATGTCCCAACTGGAGAACCAACCTTTTCACTTGCATCTGTTTATGGTCTTTCTATGCCAGTCTGTACTTTGAAATTTTCTTAGCTAGTCACTTCATCAGCTTTTAAAATCTCTAGGGACCCATTCTTTTATTTTTAATAGCCATCTATTGTCTGTCATTCTCATTATATGTCTTGCTATGTCCATTTCTTTTTCTTACATGTTGTCAGAATATCCTATACTTGTTTGCTCTCTTATCTATATTGACATATAAAAAATAATAGCAATTTTATTTATTTATTTTACTGAAAATTAGTTTGGACCAAATATCATGAAGTTCATCTACGTGTTGTTATTGCATTTCTAGGTTGCAGATGATCTCAATATCATTAATGCCTTGACTGCCCTTCCTGTTTCTGAGGATGAGCTACTGTACGCCATTCCAGTCTGTGCTCCTTATGTGGCCATGACAAACTACAAGTGAGTATTTGCATAAAAATTATTCAATACCTTTAATCATCATCTATTGCTAATGACAATAGGAATCAGGACAATCTTTCAAGAAAAAAAAAAAGCTTTTATAATAGAGAATAGTGTATTTTATGCTTATCCATGTTGCATCTTATTTTGTATGATTATTTTAATTGACAGGATTTTTTAAGAACTGCAGTAATATTGGTAATATTTGTTCCTATGATAATACAAACATACAGTAGTTAGTATGTTAACCATTGAGGTATACAATACTGTATATACTAGTAGAAGTTACAATACGTGGGTAGTCTTCCCTAAAGGGGAAGGACTTACACCATCTGAGTCTTGTTTTATTTTTCTTTATTAATTATAGCAAGTTCTATTTCCTGGAAATTGAGCAAAAGTGAATGCCCCACAGCATAAATATTTTATAGGTTTTTTGCCCTTCATTTTGATTTTCTCAAATAACATAAAAATTTCAAGGTACATTATTAAAGGAGGTGAAAGAACAGAAAAATTACATTTAATGTTTATTTGAAGTTTCAACTAAGAAGCAAATGGGTCGCCATGTAATGTAGGGACGCCTTCCGACAGTATGCCATGCCCATGGCAATTGCATGTGTCTGCAAGATCATTCATATTGCCTGGAACCAACCTTGTTGACAGCTGTACCACATAGTTGGCTACCAAGGTATGCACTTTTTTTTTCCAACTCACAAAGTGTTTGTGAAATAGTATACCCTTGGTTGTTAATGTAAGCTACAACAGTGTTGTTGATGTTTACCAGGTATCATATCAAATACTGTTATGGAACTTGTAAAGGCTTTCAGCACTGCTTACATTTCCAGTAGATTGATATGTGGACCATATTTCTGAGGTGGTCTGGTTCCTTAAGGTGTTCACAACACCCATCCCTGGATGGATCTGTGAAAAGCAGTATCTCTTTGAGGTGGGGAGTTGAGTGGAGCTCCCCAGGTGAGATTATTGTTGTTCAGCCACCAGGCCAGATTGTCCTGTAATTCTTGTTCCCCTGGAAGCATATGTTAGGGGAATCGCTGGTTGCTGAACAGTGATGCTTGAAACACCAACCAATGGAGCAATGCTGTTGGAGGCACCCCTGCAGAATGAGATTCTCCAATGATGAAAAATGTCCTAGAAGACGTTACCCCTGTCAAGCAGAAGCTCTTGGTTGTGCAGGAATAGCTACACTTCCTTCTTGAGTGTGTTGTGTGGGCATGAATTCTTTCCCCAATTGACCATAATTCTCAAGTCGCAGAAAAATGAATTTTCCACCAGGCTGTCTTGATGCGGAAGCAACTGCATCCTGGAGAGTGACAGGATCAGCCAATTGTCGTGATATCTCAAGAGGTGAATCCCATTCGAGTGGGCACGAGAGATGAACATGAACACTTGGTAGATAGTCCGAAGCAGAGGCCTTTGAACTAGTCCACTAATTCCCCTAGTATAAACCAGAGTAACTTTTAGTAGGACTGATGGATGGATATCTGGAAGAGGGCCCAGACTCTGGCACTGGTGCATTCTTTTAGGAGCCCCCAGGGACCCACTGGTACACAAAGAACTTCACTGCTTTCACATCTCAGAGGAATAAATTTGTATACTTTTTCTGCGTTTCAGGATTTAACAAATCCTGGTTGTGGCAAAGTATGCTACTGCTCCTGACCAGTGGTTGATTCAGGAAATCACTTGGAGGCTAGAAAGAAAAAAAACTTCCATGGTAGCAGACTCCAGGGTCGAGAACTATGTGCCATCATGCTCAAGTCCTTACATTGGCGTCCCTGATGTCAGTGCAGTGCTGGATTAATGGGTAGCATTGACGGGCCTGCCTTCTCAGGCACACACAACCTCTGTTGTAGAGAGTACGCAAGTTCAGGATCTTTTTCTTTTGGCTGGAACATAAATATTTCCTTTGACCAGAGATCTATGAATTGGTCCTAAATAAGGTCCCATAAGCAAGAACTGACTCAGTAATAGAAATGCCAGTTTCAACCCTTTGAGGTGGTGCCAGTCAATGATCATCACCCCTCCCCCCCATCAGTGTACTCGTGAATGGGTACAAGGACCTTGACGATTGGAGTTTTCCCCCCTCCTCCTTCATGAGGAAGAACCTCCTTTCTATTCGCAGACCGGACTGAGAACATTACAGGAAGATACTCTGCAGGGGAAGCAAGAACAATCAAATTGTGATTAGGCTTCTTCTTTTGAGACCTAACTGCTCCTGCTTTTTGTGTCCTCAAGAGGCTAAAGAGGGAGTAGGTGCCTTAGTCTCAGGTATGCATGACATCATACAGCACATGGATATCTGTCCCTGAGTGGAGAGTAGCTTTGCCAACTATCACACATATACAATGTGGCATCTGTGTTAGTACAACTGCTGCGAAGTCACCTGATCCAAATCACTATTGCATGAACAAGTTGAAAGGTCTGTGCGTGGAAAGGTCAAGTCATGAAATTATCTCACTCCGTGGAAAGAATCCGCCAGATTGAAAGATTTGACATGGACTGAGAGCACTGGGATGTGATAGGGGATTATTTCTGTGGTGACTCAAAAGTGATCATTATAAACAAAAGACATGAGCCCTCCCACGAGTATGTAGAGAGAGGTTGGTGGGAGTTTTGCTGATCGGTCTTCTTAAACTGTGATGACTTTTATTCAGGGCAGAAATAACAGAGTTCGCAGGTTCAGTTTATAACCTTTCCCGAGCTGACGAAGAATGCTGCCACTCAAGGGCGAGGTCGTAGCATTCTTGAGGTAGCACCTGTGAAGCTCCTCCCTAGTAAAGTAGCTGTTGATCTGAATCATTGGTTACGCTATGAAGACTCCCAATACGGAAGGGTTCAAATCTGGGATCCGTTGCTTCCAGATTTTTAAGTCTGGAGGCCCACCCAGGAATGAAGTCGAGTATTACCTCTCCCCATCGCCTTGAATGGGAGATGTCATCGAGACCATGGAGTTCACTGGCTGTCTTGGCTGAAGCCAATGCAAGCGGGAAAACTATCTTCAAGGTCAGGTGAAGATCTGATGTTTGGCGTCCTGGATCGTAGAGGGACTGAAGGACGCAAATCACGCTCCATGAAGGAAGTTCAACTCCCTACCGAGGATAGGGAGGCTCGAAATTCTGTGTGAGGAGGGACAATACCAACAAAGAGGAAAAGATAAATTTTTTCAGCCTAAAGGAAAGGCTCAAGGCCGAGCAATAATCTTTCACTACCAAGACGGAGTGTTTTCCTCCTGAAGGGAACTCTTCAATTGCTGAAAAGTGTCGTTTGGGGGGGGGGGAAATACAGTACCCCATCCATGACTCCAACCACCGAAGGCAGTCCACTTAGCCAGGTAAACTGCAGCTGAGATTTTTGGAGGTTTTCGGAATATCCTATTCTCTCATCTTGCTGCGAAAAGCCTCTCTGTGTAAGGAGATGCTGGATAGCCTCCAGGACTGGAGATGTTCACATGTGGTTGTCCGAGTAGATTGTGTCATTGAGGGAGTTCTCTATGGACCTCTGACAGCAGCTGAAGAAGGTCCACCATCTCCTACTTCTTCGTGAGCACTTTCCTTTGTCTGGAATGAAGTGAAGTGATAGGGATACCGAGTTGTCTTCTGCCCATCTTAGCATTCAAACTGCTAAATGATAAAGGAGCTGTGTTAAGGTACCACCTTGTTTGTTCTATGTAAGCCACTACCATGTGTTGTAGTTCATCAATACCACCGAGTGACCTGCCAAGAACTGATGTAGGGGTAGGAAGACTGCCCTCATCTCTAGGAGATTTATGTGACCTGATTTATCTAACAATGACCAGAGCTTGTGTGGTGCAGCATGTGTCCCCCCCCCACTTTTGATCCATCTGAAAGAGGCATCAATTCCGGGGATGGGACGAGGACGTTGACCCCTAGGCGGAGATTCTCGTTTGACACCCGCAAACTCGGGTTTGTCTTCTGCTCGGGTCCCATAAGGACCAGAGTATCTGGATATCTTTCGTGCTGAACCACCAGGATTCGGGCTGCCACTGGATTCGTAGGAGTCTGTTGCAGACTAGACGAACCACATTCAGTGACCAATGAGACATAATCACTGCTGACAGGAAGTCTCGTTCAAGGAAGAGAGGTGCCACCTTCTTACGCCACTGGATCCTGTTGTCTGAGGGAAGACTTTCTGCAGGTTGGTGTCGATGATCATGCCTAGGAATACATGTCTCCAATAAGGAAGCAGTGCTTACTACTAGAAATTAACCACAATCCCCAGATGGCGACAGATTCGAGGAGTTTGTCGCAGTGTTGAAGGGAAGCCATAGAGTCGGCTAGGATCAGTCAGTCATTCACACCTTGAACTGGCATTGTCTCTATGACTCTTAGATACGTCATTGATAACAGATATACTGGTATTTGGGAGTATCCGTCCTAGGGGTCCAGCGTGCACAAGAAGTCCTGTGGCCTTATTTTTGTTTGACCGTGTCTGTTGTCTCCGTGCTGGACCGAAAATGTTGAGCGAATTTGTTCCAGGAGGAAAGGTCATACTGGAGACTTCTACAGGAGAATTGACTGTAGAAGCTTCGAGATTCTTTGATGACACGCGTAGTCATGCAATGATGACGTGATGCCTGTATCCGGATGTTCAGATGTACATAGGTTAAAGAGAGAACTGCCATCGCACCTTAACAGGTGGATGGGATGTGTAGGTGTGCATGGTCTTTGTAGCCGAGCTACCGATTCTCTGCCCCTCGGTCACTCGTAGAGGTTCACAAATGACTAGCGTTCACTGAAGTCCTTGCAGGAGAAAGTTCTTCATTCAACTTGGATCGCCTGTTCACGAGCTGGAGATCCGTTGAAATTGATCCCCAATTCTTACGTGGTAGTTTGGTGAGGGGTCCTGTACGACCCATTGAAAGGATTTGCCACAGAGACTGATGGAGTCCTGTTGAACAAGACATGTTGTTTGGACAAGAGACAAGTACTGTAATCCAAACTCGTAAGGGATCACAGCTACTAAGGAGTAAACCTGACTTGCGGATGAGAAAGGTGTTTACCTTTATAGAAGACATCTGGCCAATGCTCCGGACTTCGTAATACTTTAGCGGGCTGAGCAAACTCAGGCTGAGGGAGAGCGTTATCGTCAGAGCAATGCCGAACAAGACCAAAGTCAAGGTGTTGGTTGGCCGAAATATATCCTTCTCAGATGAGGATCCCAAGGATGGAGGGTTGGAGGGTTGACGTCCCTTGCACAAGTCCTCTTGGGCCAACGGTAACAGGTATAAGAGGAGAGGATACCTTGAATTTGTTTGCTATAGTCCGTAAACTTTAGCATGAGCCGATTCAATCCCCTAAGAATTTTGGGAATGAAAAGGAATAACCTCAAGAGATTATATCTTGTGAGATCACTAGGAATCGGAATCCAAAACTGTGAAGTGATCCGAAGAGCTCTGTAACTCATGGAGTGAAGTTGGGGAAAATAATCCCGAAATAGTTTCCTTCAAGTCCCGTTCTGAATGACAGGGGAATGAGGCTTGAGCGAGTGATCGGAATGCTTATATTGCACCATCCTCTGTGTAGAACTATGTTCTACCTGCCTGGTGAGGTCCGGCGGTGTATGGGTGAGAGTGCATGTATGACTAAACGTAGGTCTCCTCATCCAATGAAGATGTCAACTTTTAAGGTAACCAAATTCCAAAACAAGTGACTAAAAGTTGAGACAGAGGGAGCAGAGGAGGCTCCCTAGTTGCTGGCGCACATGGCACGTCAGCCTACTACTACTAGTAGTAGTAGTAGTAGTAGTAGTAGTAGTAGTAGTAGTAGTAGTAGTAGTAGTAGTAGTAGTAGTAGTATTGATCCGATGAACATTTGCAAGTGGTGACAAGAATCGGTGAGCCAATGAAGAAGTTTGCTCATCGGCAGGTGCAGGCTTTTAAACATCTGTCAGACCTCGAGCTGTGGCGAGAGCCAAAGCTCATGTGGAGAAGTTCTAATTGGATCAGGAATCCAATGCAGTGAACTAGTGTGAAAACAACAAGTTCCAGGGGGGCAAGTGAGGTATTAGGCACCAAGGCCGACACATGTGATGTACCCCTCCCATCGCTGGCAAGTGCTGGTTTAGTTTCCAAGGAGGAAATGTGCGATAAATTTCCTCGATTGTCGAGATAGTGCAAACCTAAGAAGCAGTAGGTTGAAGTTGTGTGTGCGTCAGGAGTGCATTGAAGTACCGTACACTTGTGTGCTTAACGTGGGTGTGACAGCTAGCGTTTATTACGTAGCGCTCATCCTTGCGCTAAATAAAGTCTCTAGCGTGTGTCGTCTAGACGAGGACATTCTCTCGGAGACTAGAAAAGCAAAGGTTGAAGCAATAGCGCTAGAGCTCTATTGTGGATGACGAGTCTTGCTGGGAAGAGAAGTGCCCTTGCTTGCAGTGAGGAGTGCAGCCCGTAGTGCTCGGTGAAGTTCTTCATTGAACAAAGTTGGAAATTACCACTCAGGGAGTTGAGGCAACGAGACTCGCCACCGGTTGTAGGCAATTCTACCTGCAAGCGGGAAGCACTGCTCATTAAAGGCAAAGGACACCTTAACCTTGGAAGGGAAAGTCGTGGGATGGGCAGTGTTGAGATACTGAATAGTGGCAGCTATTCTAGTTGTGATGAGCTGGAGACAGTTCCAGAGCTGGTCTTTGCTGTCGTTTGTTAGTCTTGAAGTTGGAAGAGAACAAAAGGGTGGATCCCAAGTAGAGGAATCATCAGTTGCTGAAAGAGGGTAGTGTTGGAAATCAGGAACCTGGAAGTGAGCTGATGGGCAATCAGAGAGTTGACAGGAGATCACGAGCTGATGGCTGATGGGCGATTGTGAGTTGACAGGTAATGACAAGCTGACGGCAATTGCAGCCGGACGGGCGATTGTGAACTCTTGCATAGCTGCAGCAAGACTGGGAGAGACAAGTCTACTGGGCGAGATGAGACAGCAAGAAGTAACATCTCCATGTTCCGACAGGCCACACTGAGGGATTAGGAAAAGGCATGGACGAGGCCATAACCCTCTCTTAATCTTGTGTGGCGAAGACTACTCTGGGGGGACAAAACCCGCGTTCGGGAAAAGTGTCTACCATGAGTACCAGGAAAACTTCAGACTTTGCCCTTCCTCCACCGGCTGAGCAAGCCCAGAACGAGGGAGAGCGCCATCGTTGGCATGAAGATCGGGAACTGCCTCCGGCAATGAAGGTAGTGATGGGGCAGTAGCAGCAATTTCCACAGGAATGTGTTTCAGCCTTTACACTCCCTCCGTGAGCTGCCATCGCTGAACGAGGGTATATGTCGTTGCCAGCTCTGAAGACAACTCAGGAGAAAGCCTAATAGTTCTCGAACACGATGACTCGCACAGGGTTGTATAGAAAACTGTCATATCCTTGTGATCTTCCTTTAATAGCCCTCAAACATGACAAATATATCATTTAAAAAAAAAAAGGCAGTAAATTAGTAAATCTGTACTGCGATGCTTCCGAAAACATTGTGAAGGTTGAAATGGCTGTTTCCAACTTTCATACTCCTATTAAATTTTGGAAATATCACAAATTTTAAGTAATTTGTATTTTTCCTAACAGTACTTACCTCGAACTACTTTCTTAGGAGTATCTGGGATCTCCTCCCAACCGACCAGAATTTTGTGTAGTTTACCCTACCTCCGTTTTCTATGCGGGGGGAACCTCTGGCGGAGTGATACTGTACGCGCCATGAGGCGACCCGGGGTCAGAGAGCGTGCTCGCTCAGGTCCCAACCTCCACTAAGTTTTAGCTAGATAGGTTTCTATGAAGTCCTGTAAGGCACTCGGGGCAGGATGGGCGGGCCATAACCCGAAAGTAGTTCGAGGTAAGTACTGTTAGGAAAAATACAAATTACTTAAAATTTGTGATTTGTTCCAACACGGAGTACTTAACTCGAACTACTTTCTTAGGAGACTTTAGGAGGTGGGAGTTGCCTTCCGGACCTAGAGACCGTCGACGAAGAGAAAAGAGGAACCTAGATAGGAGGCTAGGTTCTGCTGACCTCAAATAGAAAAATGAGAAATAGGGAAACTATGCAAAAAAACTATCTTAGTGTCTAAGTAACTCACCTCTGTAAAAATCCTTGGAGAGGAGACGTATCAGTGTATCCCAAGGAAGGTTAAGGAATCAAGGGTCATGAAGGGGAAGGTGATCGGGGGAAAAGGGTAAGGAAGGAACCTGTCTCTTGGACTTACCGCCCACGGCTTCCCCGGGGCTACACCTTTAAATCTTCTGGAGCGCAGAAATGACGGGACCAAGAGAGAATCCATCCAAGGATTTTCTCGAACATTCCTTTAGGTAGTGAGCCATAAAGGTGGATTGTCTTGACCACGCACCTGCCCTCAGGAACTGGCCCACTGCCATGTTCCTCTCGAAGGCCAACGAAGTACTCAGGCCTCTAATGTCATGGGGTCTAGGCTTCCCCGGAAGGGAGACTCCTGAACTATCGTAGGCTCTCATGATTACCTGTCGCAGCCAGAAGTAGACCGTATTCTTGGATACAGGCTTCTTCACCAGTCCTGAGGAGACGAACAGACTCTTAGTCTCGGGGTGAAGTCTGGCCGTCCTCTCTAGATACTTCATACTGCCCTGACTGGGCCCAGTAGCAAGTCCCTCGGGTTGTCTGTCCGCAGGATTGCTGGCACTGAGAACCCCTCAAATCTAGGGTCCCAAACAGCTGAGTTCTGGCCATGAAGGTGGGTAAGAACCTGAAGGTAGCTTCTCGCCACCCCTTCGAGTGAGAGACCTCCTAAGAAAGCCCATGAATCTCGCTTAGTCTTTTCGCTGAAGCAAGGGCTAACAGGAAGACCGTCTCGAGGGTGAGCTCCTTGTCCAGGATATCCTTAAGAGGCTCGAAGGGAGGTTCTGATAGCATCTTCAGCACTCTACCCACATCCCACTGGGGCACTCTTGTGGCCTGGGGGGGGGACATGACTGTTCAAAGCTCTTGATGAGCATTGAGATATGCCTGGAAGCACATAGGTCGATGCCCTTTAGGAGAAAGACTTGGCCCAACGCCGCTTGGACTCCTTTGATGGCTGGAATGGACATGCCCACTTCGTCCCTAAGATAGACCAGGAAGTCTGCTATCTCGTGAATGGAGGCCCCTAATAGCCTGATGTTCTTCGAGGAGCACCATTTTGTAAAGGTAGCCCACTTCGCTTGGTATACTGCGACCGACGAACGTCTTAGGTAGCCTGACATCGTCTCTGCGGTCTTCGACGAATATCCTTCCTTCCTCAGGAGACGCTCTATAACCTCCACGCGTGAAGGCGGAGGGACTGAGGGTTTTCATGAAACCTTTGGAAGTGAGGCCGCCGGAGAAGGTCTGGCCTGTCCGGAAGAGGCCAAGGCGGGAGGCGTGCCAGTTCCTTTAGGTCTGCGAACCATTCTCTCTCCAGCCACCAGGGTCATCCACAGGTTGTCCGCCCGCCTCACCCTGTTGAGGACCTGCCTGAGCATTCCGAAGGGGGGGGAAGGCGTATACGTCGAGATCGTCCCAAGGATGTTGAAAAGCGTCCTCGAAAGCTGCTGTTGGATCTGGCACAGGAGAACAAAACACGGGGAGCTGAGCGTTTAGTCTCGTGGCGAAGAGGTCTATTACCGGCGAGCCCCACTTCAGGACGATTGTCTTGGCCACTCCTGGGTGTAAGGACCAATCCGACCCTACAACTTGACCCATCCTGCTGAGGCCGTCGGCCAAGACGTTCCCCTTTCCTGGAATGAACCTGGCTGTGATCTTGATCTGCTCCTCCTCTGCCCATTCCAGGAATTCCGTCGTGAGGCTGCACAGTTCCCTCGACTTCAGTCCTCCCTGCTTCTTCACGTAGGCCACCACCGTGGCGTTGGCGCACATCAGAGCCACGGTGTTTGCCAGGAGTAGATGGACGAACTCTCGGCATGCCCTTTGTACGGCCATCAGTTCCAGCACGTTTATGTGCTGGCTCCTCTCCTCAGAGTCCCATTTCCCATTTGCTGCCTTGTCGAAAAGATGGGCTCCCCAACCCTCTTTGGATGCATCCGTGAACAGCAGCATCTCCGGAGGGTCGACTGCGAAGGGCATTCCCTTGAGGGTGTGTGTTCTGACATGCCACCACTTCAGGACCTCCTTCGTCTCCGGGGACACTTGGACTATCTTGTGTGGGGAGTCCCCCTGGTTCCAGAGCTCCTTCAGGTTCCACTGCACACCCCTGAGTTTGAGCCTCCCCTGGGGGACTAACTTTTCCAACGACACGAGATGGCCTATCAACCTTTGCCAATCCTTGGGTCTCCTGGGCTGGCCAGACAGTAAGGGCCAGAGTATCTGCTCTAGGTTGTCCAGTCTCTCCGCGGGGGGGGGAAGGCTCTCGCCAACCGGGAGTCTAGAACCATCCCTAGGTAGGTCATCCTGGTGGAGGGTATCAGCTGAGACTTCTCCAGGTTGATGATGACACCCAAGACGTTGCAGAACCGCAAAAGTTTCGCGCCTTGCTCCTTCAGTGCTCCCTCTGAGGCTGAAAGCAACAACCAGTTGACTAGGTACCGAATCAGGCGGATGCCCTGTTTGTGTGCCCAGGCTGAAACTGTTGCGAAGACTCTTGTGAAGACCTGAGGAGCTGTCGACAGACTGAAGCATAGCGTTCTGAACTGTAACGTCTGAGTACCCCATTTTACTCTTAGGAACTTCCTGCTGGAGGGGTGGACAGGGATCTGGAAGTAGGTATCCTTGAGGTCTATGGACATCATGAAGTCCTCTTCCCTCAAGGTCGTCAAGACCGACTTCGGGGTGTCCATCTTGAAGTCGGTCTTGCACACGAACTTCTTGAGGGCTGAGAGGTCTATGACCGGTCTCCAGCCCCCTGTCGCTTTCTCCACCAGGAAGAGCCTGCTGTAGAACCCTGGTCCTGGATTCTTGATTGGTTCTACTGCCCCTTTCGCGAGCATGGCCGAAACTTCCTCCTGCAACACTGTTTTCTTCAAGAGGTCCTTGGGCGCCAACCACTCTGCCTGCTGGTCCGGGATCAGAGGGGGTGGCTCCGCTAGGAAGGGCAACCTGTACCCTTCCTAAAGCACTGTTACGGTCCACGGATCCGACCCGTGGTCCCGCCATGCTTGCAAAGAGTGATTTGAGGCATCCCCTACCTGAGGCTTTGGCAGGAGTAGGGGGCCTCCCATCCTATCTCCTTCGAGAGGCGGGGCTGGAACATCCTCTCCTGGAACTAGAGTAGGATGGTCTGAAGCTCGCTTGAGGAGTTGAAGTACCCCTACGGGAGGGCTGCTTAGGCTAGTGCCACGACACCGACGGGGCGTCCCTTCTGGGCTGGATCGGCGAGGCGCGGGAGGATGAGAGACATCCGAAGAGGTTCTCCTATGGGCCGTCCGTCTTGCTGGAGGGGGTCTGGGTTCTCCCTCATCCTTCAGTTTCCTGACCCTCTCCACCGTCTCTTCCACCGCCTTCGGGGGAACACTGAGTCGCCCCAGCTCTTGCTTCTCTGTCTGGCAGTCTCTTGGCCAACTTACTCAGAACTGTCTCTCTTCCGCAGGATCCAGTTAGCAGCCTGGGAGAGGGACTGGTACGATAGGAACTTGAGAGCCTTCCCTCCTGAGCTAATTAGTTCCCTCATTAAGGTCTGGTTCTCGAGGACGGAGAGGTCATGGGAGGCCTGAAAACCTACCAACGTGCAGGCCCACCAGTCTAACCATGAAGAGACGTACACCAAATCCAGGGCCATGTCCTCCATCATGGAGGCTTCTGTTGGGAAAAACATACTGGAGCGGAGGAAGCCCTGTCTTCAGCGGCTCCCTGATTAAGGATGGCGATTGCTGGCTCAACTGTACCGGGACCTCTGCGGCGCCCCTCCGGGAGATAAAAACGCTTCTGTGTCTTAAGCCCCTGGAGGAGTTTGGAGGAGCTCTGATTCCTGAGAGCGTCCGCCTGGCTGGCTATGAACCTATCTATGTGGTCCATACCCAGCCTAATGTCCCTTGCCAGGGCAAGAGCCAGCGAAGGCCTCTGT
Source organism: Palaemon carinicauda (assembly GCF_036898095.1). Lineage (NCBI taxonomy): Eukaryota > Metazoa > Arthropoda > Malacostraca > Decapoda > Palaemonidae > Palaemon > Palaemon carinicauda. The sequence continues at coordinate 5,642,521 of NC_090757.1, forward strand.
TGCACAGGGTTATCCACCAGCCTGCTAAGGCCGGAGAACCAGGCTTTGTCTGCCGAGGGCTTCGGCTCATCCAGCCTATGATGGCGCCTGATGAGGCCCAGGACTTTCCTATACGTGGAGACCTCGTCCGTTGAACATTCTCCGCTATCGACGAGGGCCTCAGCTGAGTGGTCCTCCGCCTGAGTAATAACGTCTAAGGCGGAGCCATCTTCCTCTCGTGGAGAACTCTTGGCGGCTCGACTCGCTGAGCGGGCAGCCCCGCTGGGATGAGGGTAGCCGTCATGGGCCTACCCCCTCCTGCGGGGATCCATGTGGCTGCGGGCTTCCCCGTGTTAGGTGGATGACTCTTACGGTCAGGGCATTCGTTTGAAGGGCTGTGGGCCGGGACGAGGCTGCCAGTCCGAAGGGGCGACTCTCTCCGCTGTGCGGATGAAGTCGGAACCTTCGCGGGCTTATGCCTGTCAACCGAGACCTGATGCGAGGACTTCCGCCGATGTTCGGGTCTGCTGGAGGGGCCGTACCTCGAGGATGGAGAAAGAGCACTCAGGAGCCAGCCAGAGGTACTCGGGACTGCTGAAGCTCCTAGGAGGTGACTGCGTGGGATGGTGACACGCACCCATTCTTCTTTTGACGAGCAGCTTCTCCTGTGTCTTCTCCTGGGGTATCTGGAACGCCTCCTGGCATGGCGAGATTGGGAACGGGAACAGGAACGGGACCTCCTCCTGCGGAATCTGTCTCGTCTCCTCTTCGAGTCCCTCGGACCTTCATCTTCCGAGGAGTACGACCCAAAAGAGGAGACCGAAGACTGGTACGAACGTGCTGATCGGTCCTAGTCGTCCCGCGTTGCTGGTGGTTCTTCATGCCGGTCCGCTGATGAAGAAGGCTGGAGAAAGACGGGCGGGAGTGTTGCTGAGGGCGGCGGGGGAGAGCGAGGCACTTTCTTATGGGTAAACCAGGTGTCGAACTCCTCCCTCAGTCTCATGGGCGACCTGAAGGGCGTCCTCGGCCGGGCGCCCACGCGAGGGGTCCGAATTCGGTGAATCCTCCATCTCGGCATCTCCCCCAGCCGCTGACGTACCTGAAACGCAGATCCACGAAGCGGGGGAAGAGGTTATGGCAGCCTTCCCCCACATAGGATCGTCGGTAGAGACGGGACCTGCTCACACCAGGCCCTTGTCTCCCGAACACACTCCCGTCCCTCAGGCCCCCCACTTGCCTGAACCGACACTACATGTCCACCAACAGGCATCACGGATTTCTGGGGAAGAGCAATTGGCCGCTTCCCCCCGCAACAGACTTACCTCGTCCCCTACTCTGGGTAGGGGAAGGCGGCAGAGAAGCTCTCTCCGAAGAGGCATCGGGCGAAGCAAGAGGCGAGGCAATGCTTGGCTTCTTCGGTGACCTCTTGGTAGCCGCCAAAAAGAGGTAGCCGCCTTCTTTTTGGTACCGTAGCGGACCCACTGGACTTCATTCCAGGATTCACACACCGGACACGTGGCTGCAGGGGAACACACACTGCCCCTATACGACGAACACAAGGAGTGGGGGTCGACTTCCAGCTTGGACAGAAAAGCCCCACAAGATTTACCGGCCATAGGCCCGGGGCAACGACGGGGATGCTCCATAACGAACAGTAAAGCACCACAAGACAGAGGAAAAGGGTAGGACAAGGTAAGGTATGAACACAAGAGGACCACGTGGGACACAAAGGGTCGCACTGGGTAAGGAGAGCGCGGCGAGATGTTATCACGACGTGACCAGAAAACTTACTGGAGGTCGAGACCTGAGCGAGCACGCTCTCTGACCCCGGGTCTCCTCATGGCGCGTATCACTCCGCCAGAAGTTCCTCCGCATAGAAAACGGAGGTAAGGTAAACTATACAAAATTCTGGTTGGTTGGGAGGGGATCCCATATACTCTTAAAGTAGTTAGAGGTAAGTACTCCGTGTTGGAACAAAAAGATATTACGTATTATTGGAATCAGATATAATTACTTGACACCTTTAAAAGTCACTCATGAGTGAGTGTCATAGGCAAGAAAGTAACAGTTTTGCACTGGTCACACAAGGTTCTGAAGACCCCTCCACCCAACTTACTAACTGGGAGGATTAAGAAGTGACTGCTTATGACTTTTCTGGTAAACATACTCTTCAACCCCTGGATAACAATGAGTCTTATTGTTTCAGGGAGAGAGCAGGGTTTTAGGACTCTTGTAGACCACAAAATGAAGCCAGTGTTGCCACTAGCCTACCACAACCCACTATGCAGTATAGTAATTGTTTGTACATGACAAAACTTTTTAGTGTTGATCTGCTTTCCCAAATTATATCTGATTATTTATCGTGATAATCATTAATTTTGTGAGATCTTCTTGTATTGGTGCCATATCTGCTTAAATTCCAGTATTTTCCAGGTTTTCTTCTATCCCTCTTCCTTTTCCTCTAAAATAGGTCTTTTGTATGTCTTTTCTGACCAGTTGTTACACATTCCTTATCACAATTTTAATCCAGTAAGAAATCCTAATCCACAAATTTCTGTCAGAATATATAAATTGTCCTGTATTTTAATTTGTATTTTTAACCTTTTCATCAGGTTTAAAGTCAAGCTTACTCCTGGACCTGGAAAGAAGGGTAAAGCTTGTAAAACTGCCTTGGCCTTATTCTTGGGAGATAAAACAATCACAGGAAGGGAAAAGGATCTTCTGAGGGCTATACGTGATCAGGATTTGGCACGAAATCTTCCAGGCAAGGTTAAGGTTTCAGCTCCCAATATAACTAAAATTAAGAAGTAATAAATAATAGATTTTTAATATTGTTAAAAATATGGATATATTTAAAAGCTACAAGTGTTTTATTTACTCTTCCTAGTGATGCCAGGAAATTTTTCTAAACAGATGATGTGTTCTTATAATTATTAAAATTTAAATTGCATGAATCAACCCTATAAATCCAGTGCTTCAAATCAGGAGTCAGGCTGAACTAAATTATCATAATACCAATCTACAACGTAAAACTCCTGAATATTTGTGACCTAGAGGCAAGTATTGAAGTGTTAGCCGTAATACCAGTTTGTTTCCCCCGAAGAAATTAATTCATGATGAACTAAAAAATTATATAGCTGATGTCCATATATCAATTCTGAACAATTCAAAATACAGAAAATATGATCAAAAAGTAAATTTCCATAAAATATATTATTGGAATACTTAGCCAATATTTATTTTATACTCTCAGAACACTTCGAGTCCCAGACATTTTGTTTGTCAAGATTTTGTGCTTCGGCTCAATGGATTGAATCTGACAAACCACCCAGACATCAAAGACTTGCTCAGATCCTATGTTATTGATGTTCTGCTGCCCCATTGGTACGAATTTAGATGTACAGATATATTCCTTGCCTCCTTATCATTCCTTTCACTCATTTGTGTTCAAAGTATTAATAGTGAAAACCCACTTCCTTTCAGATCTTACCTCAGCCAAAAGGATGATTAAAGTAAAAGAACTTTTGCTAAATTCACATTACCTGTAATGGAGAAGTTTTGAATCTTCTACCAGAATTCAATTGAAATATAATTTCAACATAATAGCAAACTCACTTAGTGATTAAAGGCCTACTTAACAAGTAACTTTCCCAGGGACTAAAGGCCTACATAACGAGCATCAGGAAAAACTTAGGCATGTCTAAAAATGCCACATTCTTACTGGAGAACTTTATTAGTCTAACTTGCACCTATTTAAGAACAAATTCTTGGGTAAGGCCCTATGAGAATTTGGAAATTTAACTAATCCTCAATTGCTTGATGATAACTTCATGGGATGAAAACCTATAAATCCACTAATAGGAAAAGAACTCTGCATAATTCTTTCACCTAACTTGGCAATGTCGATTACTGTACTTAAACCATGTAGGTGAACAGCCAAACTGTCAAACCATGTTCCAAGAACAATCAAATTCATATCAAAGCCCCAACCTCATTTTGTCTAAGCACTGAATAGCCCCACCACAGACCAAATTCCATATATAAAATCATATTCAAAAGCCCATACCAAGATCATTAACAAAAGATATCCAGTACATGCCAAAAATCATCAACACATGATCATTCACAAAAGAATAAGAGGGTACACATGGAGAAAACAAAGCCTCAAATAATTTAGCTTGCGCAGATAAGAAACACAACTCTTGAACAATATCAATTGTTGCACTGACTCCCTAAAAGGTACTAAAAGTTCAATTCAAGGACCATAAATTGAAGAGTTAATATTTAAAATATTTTTTTTCAGGTTGGCCTGTAAGAATTTATTCTTATTAAATATATTTATTTTTAATAGGGAATAGTACTAACATTTTCTTGATACCAGAGGAGTACAGTCTTATAAGAACCAAGATGTTAAGCAGAGAGAGGAAGTGAAAATAAGAAGTGAACAACTGGGATTCATGAAAAGTGGGACAATGGATGGTATATTTTGTCAGAGAAGCAAAGGGACTTTTATTCATCATAGACTTTAAAAAGGCCTTTCACAGAGTCCTAAGACAAAATTTGAAGTTTAAAAAAGATTATTGACTCAAAGGTGTTTGTATGAAGGATTCAGGTGACTGTTCAAAATGTGTATACCAGAGTAAGGAACAATATTATATAGAGATTGAAGGATTTAATGAGTGAATTGGATTACACCAGGGTTCAGTTCTTTCCCCATTTATTTTTAACAGCATGACAGATAAAGTAGGTAAGAGAGACAGTAATATAGAGCATTTTCTATATTTAAACTAAGGGTTTCCCCAGTTGCACTAGAGTACTGAATAGCCTCCCAGACCCAAGCACTGGATCATGTGGTCCAAATTAATAAATCTAAATCCTAGGAAAGGGACTAAGCTGAGAAGGCTAACTGTTTTAATGATATTCTTTGTTGAAAATTGGGCAATTGCATAAATATTTTAAGGAGATAAAAAAGATATCTGCTGATGTATTGTCCATATTAAAGAACCTACGAAAATGACAAGAGAAAAATCATATGCATACCTAACCACAAAACGGAGAGAAACACCCACATCGAGGTGAATACCAATGCAAATAAAAATATGAAGTTTATAAGAAAAAGGCAAGCGGAAAAATGTGTTCAGTACCACAAAACACCAACCAATAGGAAATCAGAAAAAACTATAATTGTTAATGTTCTGTTCCATTTCCTTGGACCGATATGAAAAGGACCAAAATACTTTACTGGTACTGCTAACTATTCTACAAATGGCCAATCTTAAAGGGCCCTTCATTAATGGTTTAAGATAATCTTACCTTAAGCCACAAGAGGCTTCGGATGAATTGCTGCATGTTGTAGATGCAAAAGAGAACTTGGTTATTTATTTCAAAGGTAACCAAGACCAGGTGCCATTAATGCCCATTAGTAAGATCACAAAACTTTGAATTAACTTTTGCCACATCTGTCTTTGATAGTAGAGACCACCATGTCATATTCCTCCAGTACTTCATTCACATAAGTAACAATTATACCCTTCGCAAAGTCACCTGTATTAAAGGATATAATTGAATATAAGGAACGAACATAACATTTTGAAACCATAATTATGTATTTAATAAAAATAGGTATGCATAATATCAACCTGTTCATTGATAGATGTATTATTTTCTATATTTTCAAACATTGCAATGTAAATCAAGCAGATGTAAAACTTCACAATTCAAGTAATACATTTCAAATAATTCAATCATCTGAATCTAGACAAACATTTTCAATGAATTTTGTGTGGATTCATCAAATCTAAACTAAAAAAATTTTTTGCAACTTCTCAAAAATAATTTCAACTACTAAAAAAACCCAATCAAGGGCTTAAGACTGCAGTACAAATATAAAAATGATAAATTTGCGTTTTTATTGCTTGTAAGGGTTGCTTACTATATCATTAAAGGGAAGCCCATTTTGTCAAAAAAATGCAACCAATGGTTCCCTGGATACTCTGGAGAGACAAACTGCATTTAGTAGAGTATAATGGACAAAATAGCTCAGGCTAATATCAAGATGGAATTACTGTTCATTTAAAGGTTACTCCTGAGTATGAATGGCTGAAGATGACTTTGCAGCTAGACATACAGGCTCTCCCTAACAACCCCCTCCCTAGCTCACAAAGATAGTGATGTTACAGGTACTAAAGAGACTATTAAGCTTAAGAGGGGCTCGAACCCACGGCCAACAGATTTCCACACAGGGATGTTTCAAATAGGTTTACCAATTGTACACTGTACACCATTGGATGAGGATGATTATCAAATTTTACCATTCACCACAAGGTCAGAAGCCCAAATGAAATGCTGAAGAACTGTAAACTATAGGTTCTGCAATACATAAGTTGAAAAGAATAGTACTACATTTGCAAAAGAAAATTCCCACATTTTGTATACAGAACAAAAAGCTGTTATTTGTCCCTTTCCCTCCTCTTGAAATGTGTACAAACAGCACGTTCCTTTTCCTTTACAAATATCTTCCTAAACAGCAAGTTTTCTAATATTTGACCTACAATCAATACCTCCACCAGGAAAAAAGTTACGGCTTATACAGTTGGCCCTTTCCGTAATCGAAACAATGAATGTAGACAAAGGTTACAAGTGGAAAATTACAGTACTGTAATGGCAATTTTAGTACAAAAACATAACACCGTACATTTACAATTATAAAAGTTCTGGTTCTATAAACAGATTAGATGATTAATAAAGCAATAAATTTTCAAATTACATCACCCCTTAGACTGTAACAAAATGCATATGATCTCTTGGCTAAAATAATAAGACACCTATAGAGGTGCTCTCTTATAAACTTGTCTGATTTTTTATTGAGAAGAAATCAAAAGAAAAATTGTCCCCTGCACAAGACATAATGTGAAACAAGATAACCTAAAAAGACTTCTATGTACAACGGGGCATAGGAATGCTAACAAATCTGAAGAAACAGACTGGCTTGAGTTCAGGTAAAATTCATTTGTATACTTTTTAAACTAGAAGGATTATAGGTTACTCGTGAGGCAGAACAAGGGACGGACAATGTCCTTAAGACCCACCATATATACTATACATATGATCAGCAACCAAGTCCTCTCAACACATGCTAGGTCCAGAGAAGGCCAGGCAATGTCTGCTAACAACCCAGCAAGTAGATATATAGGCTCCCCCAAATCTTATCATCTCTGGCTCAAAAGGATGGCGAGGTTGCTGGCACTACTGCATTAGGCTTGAACTCCAGACCCACAGATTGCAATTCAAGGCCATTTCCAATACATATTTTAGACTAGTCAAATCAGTATATTTTGCACTCAACCTTAACATACAACATAAGTAGGAAGAAATAAGAGGGGCATTCATAGGCAGACAAAAATTGGAACAGTAATCAGTCTTTCTCTACATAGGCACCACCCAGGTTTATGCAGTTTTCCCATTGTTTTATGCAACTCAGTAGACCTTGTTTGTAAGTCAGTGGGTTGAGCCTCAAACCATGGCTCCACCTTGCAAATCAATGTCTCTTAATCTGGAAAACGTGCTCTCTTAAAAAATGACTTCATAGTTGGAAAGAGGTGAAAGCCAGACGATGCCAGATCAGGAGAGTAAGGGGGGTGCAGAAGAATTTCATAGCCCCGAGAGTGCGCTTCTGTCTGGGTAATATTCGAGTTGTGGACTGGAGCATTGTTTTGCAACAGTTGAACTCCTCTGATCAGCATGCCGGGCCTTCCGAGTTTGATGGATTCTCGCAATTTATACAGTAGTGAAGCATAGTAAGTCCCAGTAATTGTGGTACCCTTGATATCCCTCATCACTACTCCATGCTGGTCCCAAAAGACGGTAGCATGACCTTTCCTGCCTTCTTGGGAGTGGCGAGTCAAAGTGCTTCCACTGCATAGATTGGACTTCAGTGTCAGGATCATACTGATGGACCCATGTTTCATCCTGTGTGATAAGTCTGTCAAAATAGGCTTTCCTGGTCTTGTTGGCAAATGTCCAAGGGCCTTTGAGCAATCCACTCGTTCCTGCTCCTGAAAAGGAGCCTGGGAATCCACCAGGCAGACACCTTATGCATGTGCAAATGATCCTGAATGGTCATTTCCACAGACCCTACACTTATCTTCCCAATTTGGGCTAACTGATGAACAGTTATACGGCAGTGTTCCAAAATGGCAGCCTCTACTTCATGGATGGTCTCTTCATCAATGGAACGGACACCGTTTCGACAAATGTTTGGCCACACTTGAACTAGTAATGCCAGTGTCTAACATCATCATATGATGGGGCAGCATAAGTTTGTTCAATTTCATCGAAGGTCTGTTTCGGCAGACCACCTTTCAAATATAGAAACCTGATAACTGCTCAGTACTCGATTGGGGTCCTTAGTCACACCTTACTTCAATCTAACACTTGTAAAAACGGAAGCAATGAGAGTTCAGTGCTGCAAACTATCATGTGACCTATACACCAATGTACCAATACAAAGGTGAATTTCCCTTCGGATATAATAACCTTAAGTGGGTCAGGAGAAATCTTTAATGAACGCCCCTCGTATGGTGCCGTAGTTTCTGGGTAAGGCATAGCGGTATTAGGCAACCAGGTCATAAAAAAATATCCCTAAGTTATATAAAATAAAATTATACATCAGTATGTCAACCCAACTAATGTCCAAGAGAGTTCCAGTAGTTACGGAATGGGTAACAAGAGAAAAAAAAATCATTTGAGTTTCTAAATCTGTAAAAGGAACTGCAACTTTCTGATACTGATAAAAACATATTTCAAAAAATGGGAAAAGTCCTTCAACATTATTATCAGTACCACCAGTCCCGCTACAACCCAAATTGAAAAAGCAAAATGTAACAAACCCAAGAACTCCAACAGGGAAAACAGCCCAGTGCAGAAAGGAAATAGAGAACAAATAAAACTAAAAATGAGAAAAAGAAATAATCATAAAATATTTTTAAATATATCTGAAGTAGCTGTTAATAAAAAAACAAATTCCCAATAACTAGTTCCTAAAAAAATCCCTTCTAAAATAAAAATACTGATTGACATGGACTGAATTTGAGAATAAAACTGCACTCAATGAAATGAGTCTCTCCAAGGAAACTACCATTGTACAGGTTTATGTCCAAATTTGGATCCAATTATATGAAAGCTTGTTTAAATACAAGAAAACAAAAATCATAAGATCAAATGACTCCCTAATAATAGACAACTTATGTTAGTGATTTGAAAGATTTCAAACAATATAATGAAGTAGGCGAGGTAATTAATTACCATCAGAACTTCTCAAAAGAGAGAATGTCCAAACAGGAAAGAAAATTATGACAAAGAATAAAACTACTGATAAGTATTATTGGGAGTGGGAAAGATAATATAACACTGTTACTAAATAACACAGGTAAGCAGGAACCATAGCTTACAAAGTTTTTCGTTGAATGGGAACCGTTGTTATTTTTTACTGTCAATAGGAATGCTTTTGTTCACGTAACCTATAAAGTCTACAGGGACTATATCTTATGTGGGAAATGGCATATATCACAGCAATGATTCCTAAATTTTATTGTTCATTTTATTAATAATTTAAATAATGATGTCATATTTGAATCATCAGCTTTAATTATAAACAGACATTATTTCACCTAAGTTGCTCTATGTGTATATATATGTGTGTGTATATATATATATATATATATATATATATATATATATATATATATATAATGTGTATATATATACTGTGTATATATATATATATATATATATATATATATATATATATATATTTATATTTGAATGTTACGACAAAATACAAAGATACAAAATACACTCACAAAAACATAAAAGAATGAGGGGAGAACCAGATATAAAATAAGTAGTAAAATATATTAACAAAACTACTAATACAACAATTATACTGTATAAAGCTCAATTGTTTCATAATGCAAAAGCTATAAAATACAGTAACCATGTAAAATCCAAACATTTTCTTCAAATCAACAACAATAAGTCATTATTTTCTACTAAAATTGTTCCTTTTCTATTGTTCTTTCTGTTTCTGTTTAACAGAATCATTGTACTTGAAGCACTAAATTGAATACATTGGTATATTAAAAAAAATAAGTTCATTTATAAATACAGAGCATATAAACATGATATCAAAAATATATATTCCATTACCATTATAAATATTTTCTTGTAATAATTCAATAAAAACATTAACATAACATTGCTGCATAGTTTTTTATACACAACACACAAAACAACAATATTTGTCCTCATTGAAATAAGGACAGAATAACTCCTGCTACAATCGAGGGTACAGAACCTAAACCTTATCTAGTTTAACTAGTTCCTATTAAAACAAACAGAAAATATTGGATTACGCAATATGTGAGCAATTATATTGCACAAAAATGGAAACCTTATCACACTGCAGGAATCTAGTTACCTAAATGCCATAATTTGTGCACTAAGAACACTGCAAAAATTATCAAGGCTCTGGAAGTAAGGTGATTAGTTTCAATAACTGAAAATCCCAAAAGATGGCCCTACCAATCAGTCTTACTGAAAAACAGGCTGTTTGAGATAACAGTCCTGGTGACAAAGTATACTTTCCTACAGATGGGATCTAAGAAACAAAACTTAATATAATAAAACAACTAAAAAAGTTTTTATCTTTAAAATCACCAACATATGATGATACAATTAACTTTATTGCATCTTAATTTCAAATGATGATTATTGTCCAGGTCCTCAGACTAACTTTTCCCATTGCATTGAAGAATACAGATTACTAACTTACTCCAAATTTACTGTAACCATAACTTAGCTGTAAAAATAGTTTATAAATCAACTGAGCTTTACATCTCGGACATCAAACAGGTTTGTTGACAAGTCATAATGTTAAAAAAAATCTATCTGTTGAATTTCAGCATCATAAAACTGACTGGATAGAATGAAAGTGTCAAGGACTTGGACAAATATCCTTCAAGTCACTTGCATCCAAGATTTGTCCTACCGTCACATGAAATTTGAGTTCAATTTATTCAAAATGTATCCAAATGCTCATGTTGTATAAACACTACTTGAAAACACAATACAGTTTCCTAAATCCCCTAACAAGACATAACAATTCTGGTCGTTTTATAAATCAACTGGGATGAAAAATAATATATGAAAAGAAAAATAATCCAAATTAAATAAAGATTAGAGTATTTTGAAATCAATGAGTTTATGAACTCCAGAAAAAAAGAATGATTGTTTGGAGATATTAAAATCATTTATAACAATTTTTCAGCCCTCTAAATAACTTATGTATGGTAATACATTTATTCTTTGAAAACCCCATCTCTAAAAACTCAAATGACAAAATATATATCAAACTTAACCTCTACATGTGGATAAGATAAAAGTGAAACATGTCAATATACTAATTCACTGATTTATACTTCAAAACTTGATCACTAAATCTGCAGTATATCAATTTATGGTACAGTTACAAAAAAATTACTTAAAATTCCAAAATAATAAATATCCACAATTAAGAAATGTCAATTATTTACAGAAACATTTGGATGTTTAACAATAAATATTTGCAATGTGTTTAAAAAGAGAACCAAATCACATTTATAACTCACTGGGTTTGTAAACATAATTTTCTTGAAAAGAGTACTTGAAATTAGAGTAAGAAAATGTTAAAAGTTGAACAGGTATGAGGACAACAATCCACAGGTAACATAAAAAAGTGGAATACAGTACTACAAAGAACCTTTGTGTGGACAAAACGCCCCTAACGTCTGCCATACAAAATAATTTAAAAAGGAACTGTGTTTTACTTGATAAAATTTTAGGAAGCCAATGAGAAGGGCCACCAAATAATTTTATATAATTTACACTGTGACTTGAGAATAAATACTTTTAAGTACAAATATGAAAGCTTTAATGCCTTGAAAATGGGAGTTTTATTCTTATTGGTATTTTATCATGCTTTTGTTAGTTCTTCCATGAAATCTTAACAAAAAATATACTAAAGTAAAAAATATTCTAAAGATCTCATATACAGTAGTTTAAAAATACAGATATTCTAAAGATTTTTTTATAGCTTGTTTAGAAACACTAAAATTATATTTTAAAAAGCAAAGTAAAGAAGGGCAAAGATAAAATAGGGGTGGGGGGTGTTCCATAGTATAGCATCTGAGTTTACTGTAAAAATATTTTTTTTTTACACATTCCTTTACAGTATCAGGTATGTTAATACTGTATACATAGCACTCACAATGAGAGTATTGTAATGTGTAAATATCACAGTTCATAGTCTGTTATTGTCTAAAACTGATAATATTAAGTAAGCAGTGATGTCCTTCAAATAAATCTTTCATAAATCTTACATACAAAACTGTAATTATCACAAAACTTGTTACATAACACAAAAAAATCCCATTACAAGATAAATCAAGAGATGACTGCTTATATATACTTATTGCTATTCAAATCCCTTGCTTAACCCTTTTACCCCCATTGCTATTTGGAACTTTCCAACCCAATGGCGTTTTTCTTTTTCACGCACGTTTTGCAATATGTTTTTTTTTAGATTGCGCTGACGCCTTAATTTTTGTGAGAGAGGTCAGGTTGGTCTCATTATTTTGGAAAATGCCTGAAGTTTCTCATGAGGTTATAAAAAAAAAAAAAAAAAAAAAAAAAAAAAAAAAAAAGCAAATAGCGGTTTTTTTGCATGGACGTACCAGTACGTCCATAGGGGTTAAGGGATGAGTTTTGTGAAACATACCAGTACGTCCAATGGGGGTAAAAGGGTTAAATGGCTCTAATAAAATCAAAGCTACAAAAAAACTACTACATAGCCTACCTATTTTCAGTGCATAGATAAATTCTATAAAATAAAAGTCTATACACATGTACATAACCCCACTTACCAGAATACGAAAAGTCAGTTATCATTGGGATCTTTCATTGACAAAACATTTAACAGTTCTCTTTCAAACATGCAGAAATACAGGTAAAAGGACAAAATCTATAGGTACAGTATAGGCAAACCTTACAGGAAGAATTTCATGCTACAGATGAATAAATATATGTATTTTCTCACAAAAATATTAGCTTATTAAATGTATCTAAAATGCATAACAAATGTATTCAAATTAATGTAAAAATGGTATACAAAATCAAACTCACAGAGGAGAATGAGGGCTCCCCCTTAGTATACAGTAAGAATGTTTCATTCGTCTATGCTAAACCAAATAAGTATCAAAATAACTTTAAAAATGTACCAAGGTGAGCAAGCTACACAACCGAACTCAATAAGATGCCCTGAAGTGTTCCAATTCCCAATACAGCCTATACATAGTTATTGGATAAACTGAACAATAGTGTTTCACGAAACTTCACAGACCTTTCTTCAAACTCATGCTACTCATTGTTGTTAAAAAACTAGAGTTAATCATGTGTCAAAGTTATGAAATAAAATGATTTAGTATGTTCTTCAATAGCATTTGTACCAAACTATTGAAAAAATTTACACAAACATCTTGGACAAATGTGCAGTATCATTTCAACTTTATGAATCTTTCTCCCACAACAAATGAATCACAGAGCAGTTGTATACAACATAACTTTTTCTAAATAATACAATCATTTATTTATCTGATAGTCATGATTTAACTCTTCAGCCAATGTACCTCCAAACAAAACATAAGTTCTTATTATTAAAGTTTCCTACTCACCCATTAAAATCAGCTATACTCTACATTACTTCCATAACTTATGATTCACTTTCCTATTCTACTTGAAAAGATAGAAACAGGCACCAAAGAAGCACAAATGGCAGGAAACAATGTAGTATGAGAAAGAAAATTATCAAAGGCTAATGTGAAGTAAATATAAACAAATAAAAGAAAATCTATTAAGGGATGGAACTTATTGAACCATCTCTTTAACACCTAAGTGATAGTCAATTGATATGGAGCCTACAGTTCTACAAAATGTATAAGAAAACATTTAATATTTGTGGCTACAAACAAACAATTGAAATTTTAGCATGTCACCTTGCTTAATCAGTTTTAGAACATGGAAAAAGCTGAATAAAATGTTATTTTCATTAGTAAAATAAATTTTTGAATATACTTACCCGATGATCATGTAGCTGTCAACTCTGTTGCCCGACAGAAATCTACGGTCGGGATACGCCAGCGATCGCTATCCAGGTGGGGGTGTACACAACAGCGCCATCTGTGAGTAGGTACTCAAGTACTTCTTGTCAACAAGAACTCAATTTTCTCCTCGGTCCACTGGTTCTCTATGGGGAGGAAGGGCGGGTCCTTAAATTCATGATCATCGGGTAAGTATATTCAAAAATTTATTTTACTAATGAAAATAACATTTTTCAATATTAATCTTACCCGATGATCATGTAGCCGATTCACACCCAGGGTGGTGGGTGGAGACCAGCATACATGTTAACAAAGAAGCTAAGTATCCCGTATTTCATTTTATTAGTTATTCAAAAATAACATAAAATAAATAAGTACCTGGTAAGGAAGACGACTTGAACCATTACTCTGCCTTTATTAAGTACGTCTTCCTTACTGAGCGTAGCGGTCCTCTTAGGATGCTGAACGACTCTTAGGTGCTGAAGTATAAAGGGCTGCAACCCATACTAAAGGACCTCATCACAACCTCTAACCTCGGCGCTTCTCAAGAAAGAATTGACCACCCGCCAAATCAACAAGGATGCGGAAGGCTTCTTAGCCGACCGTACAACCCATAAAAAGTATTCAAGAGAAAGGTTAAAAAGGTTATGGGATTATGGGAATGTAGTGGCTGAGCCCTCACCTACTACTGCACTCGCTGCTACGAATGGTCCCAGGGTGTAGCAGTTCTCGTAAAGAGACTGGACATCTTTGAGATAGAATGATGCGAACACTGACTTGCTTCTCCAATAGGTTGCATCCATAACACTCTGCAGAGAACGGTTCTGTTTGAAGGCCACTGAAGTAGCCACAGCTCTCACTTCATGTGTCCTTACCTTCAGCAAAGTAAGGTCTTCTTCCTTCAGATGAGAATGTGTTTCCCTAATCAGAAGCCTGATGTAGTAAGAAACTGAGTTCTTAGACATTGGAAGAGAAGGCTTCTTGATAGCACACCATAAGGCTTCTGATTGTCCTCGTAAAGGTTTTGACCTTTTTAGATAGTACTTAAGAGCTCTAACTGGGCAAAGTACTCTCTCCAGTTCGTTCCCCACCAAGTTGGACAGGCTTGGGATCTCGAACGACTTAGGCCAAGGACGTGAAGGAAGCTCGTTTTTAGCAAAAAACCGAGCTGCAAGGAACATGTAGCCGTTTCAGATGTGAAAACTATGTTCCTGCTGAAGGCGTGGATCTCACTTACTCTTTTAGCTGTTGCCAAGCACACGAGGAAAAGAGTTTTTAATGTGAGGTCCTTAAAAGAGGCTGATTGGAGAGGTTCAAATCTTGATGACATAAGGAACCTTAGGACCACGTCTAGATTCCAGCCTGGAGTGGACAACCGACGTTCCTTTGAGGTCTCAAAAGACCTAAGGAGGTCCTGTAGATCTTTGTTGGTGGAAAGATCCAAGCCTCTGTGGCGGAAAACCGCTGCCAACATACTTCTGTAACCCTTGATCGTAGGAGCTGAAAGGGATCTTACGTTCCTTAGATGTAACAGGAAGTCAGCAATCTGGGTTACAGTGGTACTGGTTGAGGAAACTGCATAGGCCTTGCACCAGCTTCGGAAGACTTCCCATTTAGACTGATAGACTCTGAGAGTGGATGTCCTCCTTGCTCTGGCAATCGCTCTGGCTGCCTCCTTCGAAAAGCCTCTAGCTCTTGAGAGTCTTTCGATAGTCTGAAGGCAGTCAGACGAAGAGCGTGGAGGTTTGGGTGTACCTTCTTTACGTGAGGTTGACGCAGAAGGTCCACTCTTAGAGGAAGTGTCCTGGGAATGTCGACCAGCCATTGCAGTACCTCTGTGAACCATTCTCTCGCGGGCCAGAGGGGAGCAACCAACGTCAGCCGTGTCCCTTTGTGAGAGGCGAACTTCTGAAGTACCCTGTTGACAATCTTGAACGGCGGGAATGCATACAGGTCGAGATGGGACCAATCCAGCAGAAAAGCATCCACGTGAACTGCTGCTGGGTCTGGAATCGGAGAACAATACAACGGGAGCCTCTAGGTCATCGAGGTAGCGAACAGATCTATGGTTGGCTGACCCCACAGGGCCCAAAGTCTGCTGCAAACATTCTTGTGAAGGGTCCACTCTGTGGGGATGACCTGACCCTTCCGGCTGAGGCGATCTGCCATGACATTCATATCGCCCTGAATGAACCTCGTTACCAGCGTGAGCTTTCGATCTTTTGACCAGATGAGGAGGTCCCTTGCGATCTAGAACAACTTCCTCGAATGAGTCCCTCCCTGCTTGGAGATGTAAGCCAAGGCTGTGGTGTTGTCGGAGTCCACCTCCACCACCTTGTTTAGCTGGAGGGACTTGAAGTTTATCAAGGCCAGATGAACCGCCAACAACTCCTTGCAATTGATGTGAAGTGTCCTTTGCTCCTGATTCCATGTTCCCGAGCATTCCTGTCCGTCCAATGTCGCACCCCAGCCCGTGTCTGATGCGTCCGAGAAGAGACGGCGGTCGGGGTTCTGAACAGCCAAAGGTAGACCTTCCTTGAGAAGAAAGCTGTTCTTCCACCACGTTAGAGTAGACCTCATCTCTTCGGAAACAGGAACTGAGACCGTCTCTAGCGTCATGTCCTTTATCCAGTGAGCAGCTAGATGATACTGAAGGGGGCGGAGGTGGAGTCTCCCTAACTCGATGAACAGGGCCAGCGATGAAAGTGTCCCTGTTAGACTCATCCACTGCCTGACTGAGCATCGGTTCCTTCTCAGCATGCTCTGGATGCATTCTAGGGCTTGGTTGATCCTTGGGGCCGACGGAAAAGCCCGAAAAACTCGACTCTGAATCTCCATACCCAGGTAGACAATGGTCTGGGATGGGACGAGCTGGGACTTCTCTAAATTGACCAGGAGGCCCAGTTCCTTGGTCAGATCCATAGTCCATCTGAGATTCTCCAGACAGCGACGACTTGTGGGAGCTCTTAAAAGCCAGTCGTCTGACGGAGCCGGACACAAGATCATGGTACTGCTGCACAGTCTGTGAACTGTCAACCATGGGGAAGCGAGGAAGTACAGCGACAACCCGAAACTGTCTAGACTGTCTGGGTAGTACAGACAACTCCTTATCGGGTTGCTGAGGTTGCCGCACTGCGTCACAACAAGTCACCTCTGCTGGTTGTTGAACGTCTTCCCAGTGACACACTGACTCCGTAAAAAAAAAAAAAAAAAAAAAAAAAAAAAAAAAAAAAAAAAAAAAAAAAAAAAATAATCCTCTATCAAGGACTAAGCTTGGACTGCATGTCTTGCAACAAAGCTCAAGGTCTATGGGAGCAGGTGTGGCAACAGACGGGGTTAGCGACTGAAGCGGAACCATTTACCCTCCCTGGAAGCATGTTATGCTTAAATAAAAGTCCATAGGAGGCTAAGCAGCTTAAGGCTCCTCTCCAAATGACAGAGTCCTCAAGGGAATAACAGAAGGAGGGAGAACAGCACTTTCTCATCTACAGGAACCATATCCGAGAAAAGCTAAGTTCTCTCAGTGAGGGTTTCACTGGTGCAAAAGCAGCAGACCAGAAGGCAACGTTATGAAACTGCTTGACAGTCTGTGAACTGTCAAAAACTGAACTGTCAACCACAACAGGAGCGTGAGGACATACAGCACTGGTGTATAAGTAGCAGACCAGAAGGCAACGTCATGTAACTGCATGACAGTTTGTGAGTTGGCAACAACCAAAGATGTGTGGGGAAGCCTCAACTCCTGCCTGACTAGTTTGCTGCTGGCGAGTGGCGGTAACCACAGTGTGTTGCGGAGGCTAACACACCGTGTCAAAACACGGCAGCTTGTGGTAGCTCCCGCACGGCAACGGAGTGCTCTGTGTGTGGGAGTCGTCATACATCTGGCAGGGTTGACTGTGCATGGGTGGAGGAGCTCTCACAACAAGAGTGTGAGAGCATGAAGCCATGCCGGGCGCACAACCGTGGGTGTAGGCCCACGGGTGCATCGTCAACCTTCTCCGCAGTCGGAGTGTGGGAGCTGGCAACAACAAAAGCAGAGTGCTGGTGAGGGGCTGCGGTGGGTTGAGGAGCATGCGGTATGGTATGCAGAGCATGCTGTAAGGTATGCAGAGCATGCTGTAAGGTATGCAGAGCATGCTGTAAGGTATGCAGAGCATGCTGTAAGGAATGCAGAGCATGCTGTAAGGTATGCAGAGCATGCTGTAAGGTATGCAGAGCATGCGGTATGGTATGCAGAGCATGAGGTAAGGCATGCGGCTCATGCTGCATGGTATGCGGCTCATGCTGCATGGTATGCGGCTCATGCTGCATGGTATGCGGAGCATGCTGTAAGGTCTGCAGAGCATGCTGCATGGGCTGAGGAGAATGCCGCATAGTGCTGGAACCCGGCAACTCCTGATGCGGCAGCTCACGCATGTTAGCAGATGGTGCAGCAAGAACATGCGTCTGGCAGTGAGGACTGCGCATCGGTGGAGGAGCTCTCACAGGTGTGGTGTGGGAGCAGGCAGCCGCAGTATCTGCTGAGCGCACAACTTCGGCGGGTTGTAGGTAAACAGGCTGCATTGTCAACCTTCCAGCATGATACTCCTGCATGAAGGAGCAAGCTGAGACTGTATAGTCTGCAGCATGGACCACTAGGGTCTATGAAAGACAACAACAAACGGAGCTACTATCCGTTGTGACTGAGGGTCTAAAACAGCTGGTGCGGCAACAGACGGAGTTACTGCCTGTTGCGGTACCACCTAGCCTCTCTTAGGAGGTGTGCAGTTGTCGTACTGCAGCGAGTCCGAACTGACCCAGTGGCTACACCTAGGCCATTGGACTTGCGCGGAAGGGACCGACTTGCACTTAAAAGCTGCAAGATTTGGTCCATGGTTTCTGCGAGAAACCTCTTCCACAGACGAGGAATAAATGGGCTCTCTCGTCTTTGTGTGGGTGGGGTGATCACGTCGGCAACGTGTGTAGATACACCCGAAACCACAGAGGGAAACGTCTGTTCGTCGATCAAGGCCTGTGGAACCCATAAGTCCTTCGACATTACTTCTCCCCTGGGCTTGGGAGCTTGTAAGAGGTATCGGACTAGGTGAACAACTGGCACGAACAGACGAACCCTCGAACGCAACACTGTAACACTTTGCGCATATCACTTTATCACTTTTGATTTTCTGTTTGCACTTATTTCACTGAACTCGAAACTTTAAGTGGTTTGTACCTGAAACACGCAATCCTATCCTTCATTAAAAGGTAGTAATTGCGAAAACAGTATTACAATGTAACAGAAAAACATAATGAAAGATAAAGAATTCAGTGGCTGGAAAAGAGACTAAACACTAGATCAAATAAACTACGTTTAAAATCTCTCACCGCATAAAGCCTGGGAACAAGAATAAAACTCTAGAAACGTTTTACCTTCTTCCCCTCTATCGACTAGGGAGAAGAGCAAAAAAAAAACGAGAACAACGTAACCCGCTTGAACGAAACGTTTATCCTCCTCTCTCTCCCTCCGTCTCTATCTCTCTCTCTCTCTCTCTTGACTTAGAACCTGAGAGATGAGCCCAATTATATATATCGTTAAAACATATTATTTGTTAAAGGAAAAAAACTGAAAGGTTTCCCAAATAAAAAGTTCCTTTATTAGAATTAAAACCATTTAAGCTAAGAAAGAATGAACGAAACGCTAGAATCGGTTTACTCTTACTGCAACGTGAAACCGTGAATACACTCTCTCTATCGTAACGATAGAGCGCAAGTTGAACGTTCTGAACGTCAACAACTGCGGAGACTAAACAAAACGTTAGTTCAACTTCGAAAACAGTACGAGACTTATCAAAGAAATTCTTTCAAAAACATAAAATTAAAATAGCATAAATTCTTAACAGGAAAAACGATATGACGAGCTCAATGTTAATTAACTTCGGTTCCAAGTAAGGACCGCCTACTATTAGGAAAGGTCGCATATTTTTTTTTTTTTTTTTTTAAGGAAAGTTAATCGAAGAGGCCTATAAATGGCGGAGAGATATAAAATAAAAAGTGAAAGAGAGTCTATACTCTCTTCAACACCAACACTTCCGTCTAAGGGAAGGGTCGGCCATTTAAAAGTGAAAGAGAGTCCATACTCTCTTCGTCACCATAATTAATTCAAATTAATTCCAAAAGCTTGCTAAGCTAAAGATAAAGCTTCCTGAATAGCGAAGGCTAAACTCTAGAGCAAATACATCACCAAATCGTGAACAATAACTCCAGAATCAACAGCGTATCCAAGTAGGTCTAGCCGGAGGCACGACAGAGGAAAAATTGAGTTCTTGTTGACAAGAAGTACTTGAGTACCTGCTCACAGATGGCGCTGTTGTGTACACCCCCACCTGTATAGCGATCGCTGGCGTATCCCGACCGTAGATTTCTGTCGGGCAACAGAGTTGACAGCTACATGATCATCGGGTAAGATTAATATTGAAAAAATTTGTATAGCCGACTGAGAAATTTGTGAAAATATGTACTAAGTCATAAATAAATAAAATAAAGACATTATCATGGCCTACAATGACACTACAGAATTCCCTTACCACACATATTAAAATTAAAATAAATAAAACATATAAATAACATAAAAAACAAAATTGTCTAAATCAATTATCAATTTACATTTCATAAATGCTTAAAATAAGAAAAGAAATTTAAAACACCATGAGATAAAGATCTTAATATGAATTTCAGCTCTTATGCATCCAAAACTGAAAGAACATTTCATGTCCGTTCAGCATTCTTTGGGAAAAACAACAAAGTACTTTAAAGATCACCATTAAACAGAAATCACAATTTACACAAATATGTAAAATCCTGTAACAAACAACTAAATCACTTTGTTGCCTTTTCAAACCCAAGAGACAGACATAAAAGCAAATACTGAAACTACAATGTTAAGTACCTGGAGAAATACACTTTCCATTTAAAAAATATATACATCCACACATTCCTACTCAAATCCTCTAGCAAAACTATATATATAACTCATGTACTTAATTTACTTTACAACTTGGACTGCAATAAACAGTTTAACTGTTTTCTTTTAATCTCAAGAAAAGTATTTTGCTAAATGAAATATAAATTCCTTTCCTAACAGCAATTATATGTAGAGTATTACAATTCTTAAAATAAAATAAAAAAAATATTTCAAAGTAGAGATTGGGAAGTAGGTTTTCTATGTCGCAGCTATTAAGTATTTCAGCACATGAGTGATAGCAATTAAATAGTTTTATAAAGTACTCACTTACCTCTCCCTAACATACTTGCATCATTAGCTTACAGCTGCATTGCCAGCTTTAGCTTCACTTAGTATCTTTCTAGCTCCTCTTTCAAGTAGAGTTTCAGCTAATGTCACTCCAAGGGAGTATGCCTGGCTCATAGAAAACTGACAATCCCGGAGAGGAACTAACCCACAAAAGTCCTCTGGTGGAGTTTTTGGTCGCTTTGCTCTAGGCTCTGAGGGGTCCTCATCAAGATTGTTTTCCCTAGTATTCATAGACATCATCTCAACAAGTTCTTCTTTCCCATCTAAACTCCAAACTCCACCTTTAAGATGAAGCTCGCCCTTGTCAGTTAACTGAAACATAAACTTCATGATAATAGACAAACAGCCTGTTGAACTGCACATTCGTTTACCTAGACTTGGGGTTCTCCTTCATACTCTCTTTTATAATTTCAGTTCGTTTGAAAATAAGCATCAACAACAACTAAAACAGTAATATTTTTAATCTCTTATTTCAGTCAAAGAGATCTTAGCTCTTAGTTCACTTGCTTATTCCTATATGAAAATCACAATGCCAGCCCAAAAAAGCCTTAGACAAATACTTCATTAAAAAATCTTTAACTTGGTAAAAAACTCTAATAAATTTTAGTGTTTTAAAAAACCTATTACTGTACTTTCATAGCCCATCTTGTACCCATAGTGAAATTCCCGATACATTAGATCATACAACTCAAAAAAATAAATTAGGATTATAAAGCAGATTAGTGCATGCACGTTTGGTCCTTTTAGATCCCTCCATGTATGTTGAGGGGAAAAAGCCTTGGGCTATTACAAAGAAAAAAATATAATAAAAAGTAATTAAATTCTTCACCCTAATTGCTGTAGCACAAACTGAATAACCACGAAGTAGGTCATTGAGCTCCTGACACTGACTGGATTAAAAAGAACCTCAAGAGGCAAGGGACCACCTGGGAAGAGGCAAAAAGGAACCCAAGTCTCTCAAGGGAACAGGTCACGATCAGGATTGAAACCTTGTTTTAAAACAGTAGTAACATGTGTTAAAGAATGACACAATAAAGTGGTTTTGACAGGGAAAACCTATTCTTGGGGAGGTCCAAAAGGACTTGCCTGTTAAGGCTACAACATCCTCTTAAGGCTAAAAGAGGGATTTCACAATACATGATATACCATACAAATATTGTCTTCCCTGCACTACGGCCATGGTCAATGTGTAAAGCACAGAATTATTACATGTATGGGAGGCTCACTAGTTTAGACTCTATTGAACCCATCACAACACCAGTTCTCAATTTGTATGCTAAACGGTGACTCGTCAACCACCAAGAATCACTACTAATGCTGAAGATAATGCTTATCAGGGAAGTCAATCAAGGATTATGTCTCTGCTAAGTCCCACTTCCCTTCACTAATCTGGGGAGGTGGAACGGTGTTGAGGAATACACAGCACCTCCTGAAAAATAGGGTTTTCCTTTGTCAAAATTCCATTTTGAAGTTTGAAGCCACGTGGTCTCTAAAAGACTACTATTAAGAGCATAAAAGGTCAAGTTATGCATCAGAAGGGTAGAGTTACCTATAACCAAGCAAATGACCTAATATTGCTTATGTATGCGATAGAAAAAGACTAACACAAGTCACCCCACACACCGCATGAGAGGAAATCCCTGGCAAAGGAGTTAGAGGACCAATAGGGCACCTTGGTTGAGGATCACTCTCTTTTACCCGATTTACTCCACAGATGCCACAATGAATCAGAGCACAACATACACTTGTTGAACCACTTAAACTTGTTTCAGACAGTATCTTGAAAACACCTTAAGCCAAGACCAGTCTATAAAGGTCTGGATATCTGGAAATTCCATACAGTTTTAGCAAAGATTGGTACCAAGAGCAAATTTTTCTCACTTAGTAGGACATAAGGATAGAAAGTGAATTAGTCTTTTTGATAAGGGAAGTCAAGAAAACAAGGATAACCCCTGTAGAAAGAAACTTATTGGTCTGGATATTCTAAAAAAAAGATTACCTTCACATGAAATGGACCTATGTAAATATGATTGCAGGTAGACATCAGAACAGGTTAACATAAATAGGCTGTAAAGCCGAGATATAGTGCCACCTCTGGAGAAGGCTTTCATTCTTAGACAATATGAGAAGACGGCCATGAGTGAAGGTGATGAACTTCTGTTCTCTTAGGAATGCTGCAAGTATATCGAATGTTGCTCCCAAAGTTAATGCTATTAAAAATAGACATCTGAAGTAGCTTTTTCAGAATAATAAGGGAGTTATCTGATTTGGCCTAAAGTTCAAGCACTCTATAAAGTGACCAAAGCAAAGAAGTTGATTAAGAAGGCCATAGCAAAGAGGACAGAGTAATTTTATGAAATGTGTCCAAATCTAGTCCATGTAAAATCCTCGCCTGAGAGGTTATGTCATGGAAGGTTTCTACACCAAAATTATTTACTGCTGAAGTTCCCCTTCCTCTGAGATGTACCAGAGAGGAAGCCTAAAATTCTGGATTAATCTTGCGCAGGGTTCTATAATGGACAGACATTGTCTAGAGGAAGAACTTTTATAGCCCATCAAATGTATAATGTTGATAGCTGAGGTTTTTGGCAAGGAAAGAGGAATCAAAGATATTCCAACTCCCTATTCTATGCTACAGCTGTGCTGACTGAAGAGTGTGCGATTACAGTTTCAGACACTGAAAGGGTGGAAACCAATTGTATCTCTAAAAGGTCATGAAGATAACCTCTCTCTCCCTAACTTGACTGGAAGACATATCGGCCCCCACACACCACCATCCCTAACTCACAAAAATTGTAAGGTTGCAGACATTATTGAAAACCATTGGGTTGTTTCCACTAGGCAACCAACAGAGGTAAACAAACTGAACTGAATTATTCTTATTTTCATTTCTTTGTAGGTTAAATGTTCCTCAATGTTGAGAAAGTAAATTGAAAGATTAGGCCGCCAAGATTTTGTGAATAGTTTGCACAAACTACGTATGTAGAATGAAGATATAATATGCAATTTGCCAACACAGCGGTGTTAGTGCAGGTAGAGAGGAATTGAATTCCTTTTGAAATTCAAGCAAATCTAAATACTTCCTGAAAAAATTTCCAACTTCATTTAATAACCCAAACACGTAAACAATTTGAGGCTAACATACCTTTGTATGGACAGCTACAGGTGCTGAACATCCTCCCTCTAAAGTGCGCATAAAGCCTCTTTCAGCTACTGTTCTGAGTGTGGTATTCCGATGGCTAAGAGGTGAAAGTAATTCTACAGTATCTGCATCACCTTCTCGACATTCAACAGCTAAGGCACCTTGACCAACAGCATACATGCATACGTCATCCTCCAAATACTAGAAATAAAAATGGAAATGTACATCACAATTATGCTATTATTGTCCAATCTCTCAAAGCTTTGTTTTTTAATAGCTAATATGACTTTTTCAGCTTAAATGATATCCACACTACAGTACTGCCATTTCAATTGTTATATGGAAAAATAACAATGAAAACATTGGAAAAAATACACCCGTTACTAAAATTTGAAAACTTACATAAAAAAGGAATATGAGAGTATATTTGAAATAAAGTTTGTTCAAAATATCAAGGAGAATATATCTTCACTATACTACAACACACTATCTTTGACTATTTACATTTGTGTGGATTAGGTAACAAGACCTAGCAGCAAATGTTAAAATTCTGCAAATATATGCTATTCTCCCTAACCCTTTCAATCTTAGCAAAAAACTATAAGTATTTGGAAGAGGAATTAACACTTTTATCATATAGCTGGATAAATTACCATTTCACTAATATTTTTTCTTTAATTTTCAATTGCATCCTAGGCCGCTGGAGACAGTATTTTCCTAAATGTAGAATATGTCCATTGGCAATCTAAGAGTTAGATAACCCTACCCAATTCCCTATTTCTTTATAAATTACAACAAAACAACACCTTTTAGTATGTTATACTTGACAGAAAAGACATAAATGCAATAGTACATATGGTTAAATAATCAAATAACAGCAAATACACAGAAACTCCAAAACTGAAAAGACAAAAAGTCCCCATAACACAAGGGCTTGAAAACCAGGATTTAAATACTTCTGTATAATCTATTATTTCCATCCTTACCCTCAAATAATAAGATATTTACCCCAGAAATTACATCTTCATGACCTCATAAATTTAAAATCTCTACGATATCCTCCTATTAAACTAGAGTAATTGTAATTCATATGCCAATCACCTCGGATCATACCAAAAAGAATGCCATTAGACAGGAAACCAGTTTATAATTTGAATGTTGGTGTGGAATAAGAATATAGAAATAAAATCTTACCTTTGAATCATAAGCTTAATAGCACATTACATGAAACAAACAAATTTTCACTTTTAACAAAAAAGGACTAACTACAAAGGTAAGCACCTAATATGGTGAACAGCTTATGCCACCCTCAAAAGTCGCCTACCTTTCCTCATTTTCTCAAATGCAAATATGTTATTTTTATAATAAAATAAATTTTTGAATATACTTACCCGGTGATTATATAAGCTGCAACTCTGTTGCTCGACAGAAAACTCTACGTAAAAAATCCGCCAGTGATCGCTATGCAGGTAGGGGGTGTACTTCAACAGCGCCATCTGTCGTGCAGGTACTCAGTACTCAATGTAAACACAGAACTCAATTTTCTCCTCGGTCCACTGGGTCTCTATTGGGGAGGAAGGGAGGGTCCTTTAATATATAATCACCGGGTAAGTATATTCAAAAATTTATTCTATTATAAAAATAACATTTTTCAATATTAAACTTAGCCGGTGATTATATAAGCTGATTCACACCCAGGGGGGTGGGTAGAGACCAGCAATAATTGTTTACATTATTATGAGCTAAGGATTTTTTATTTCATTTTAGCAGTTATTCAAAATAACAAACATAAAATAAATAAGTACCTGGTAAGGAAGTCGACTTGAACAATTACTCTGCCTTTTTAAGTACGTCTTCCTTACGGAGCCTCGCGATCCTCTTAGGATGCTGAGCGACCCCTAGGAGCTGAAGTATCAAGGGTTGCAACCCATACAACAGGAACTCATCAAAACCTCTAATCTAGGCGCTTCTCAAGAAATGACTTTGACCACCCGCCAAATCAAGTAGGATGCGAAAGGCTTCTTAGCCTTCCGGACAACCCAAAAACAATAATAAAACATTTCAAGAGAAAGATTAAAAAGGTTATGGAATTAGGGAATTGTAGTGGTTGAGCCCTCACCCACTACTGCACTCGTTGCTACGAATGGTCCCAGAGTGTAGCAGTTCTCGTAAAGAGACTGGACATTCTTAAGATAAAAAGACGCGAACACTGACTTGCTTTTCCAATAGGTTGCGTCGATTATACTTTGCAGAGATCTATTTTGTTTAAAGGCCACGGAAGTTGCGACAGCTCTAACTTCGTGTGTCCTTACCTTCAGCAAAGCTTGGTCTTCCTCATTCAGATGGGAATGAGCTTCTCGTATTAACAGTCTGATAAAATAGGATAAAGCATTCTTTGACATAGGCAAAGATGGTTTCTTAACTGAACACCATAAAGCTTCAGACGGGCCTCGTAAAGGTTTAGTTAGTTTTAAATAGAACTTAAGAGCTCTTACAGGGCATAAGACTCTTTCTAGTTCATTTCCAACCATACGATAAGTTTGGAATATCGAACGATATTGGCCAAGGCCGAGAAGGCAGCTCGTTTTTGGCTAGAAAACCAAGTTGTAGAACATGTAGCCGTTTCAGATGAGATTCCGATGTTCTTGCTGAAGGCATGAATCTCACTGACTCTTTTAGCTGTGGCTAAGCATACCAGGAAAAGTGTCTTTAAGGTGAGATCTTTCAGGGAGGCTGATTGTAGCGGTTCGAACCTGTCTGACATAAGGAATCTTAGTACCACGTCTAAATTCCAACCAGGTGTAACCAAACGACGCTCCTTCGTGGTCTCAAAAGACTTAAGGAGGTCCAGTAGATCTTTATTGTTGGAAAGATCTAAGCCTCTGTGACGGAAGACTGATGCCAACATGCTTCTGTAACCCTTGATAGTGGGAGCTGAAAGAGATCGTTCTTTCCTCAGATATAAGAGGAAGTCAGCTATTTGAGTTACAGAGGTACTGGTCGAGGATACGGATACTGACTTGCACCAGTTTCGGAAGATTTCCCACTTCGATTGGTAGACTCTAAGGGTGGATGTTCTCCTTGCTCTAGCAATCGCTCTGGCTGCCTCCTTCGAAAAGCCTCTAGCTCTCGAGAGTCTTCCGATAGTCTGAAGGCAGTCAGACGAAGAGCGTGGAGGCCTTGGTGTACCTTCTTTACGTGTGGCTGACGTAGAAGGTCCACCCTTAGGGGAAGTGTTCTGGGAACGTCTACTAGCCATCGAAGTACCTCGGTGAACCATTCTCTCGCGGGCCAGAGGGAAGCAACTAGCGTCAACCTTGTCCCTTCGTGAGAGGCCAACTTCTGCAGTACCTTGTTGACCATCTTGAACGGAGGGAATGCATATAGATCTAGATGAGACCAATCTAGGAGAAAGGCATCTATATGAACTGCTGCTGGGTCCGGGATTGGTGAGCAAAATATTGGGAGCCTCTTGGTCATCGAGGTTGCGAAGAGATCTATGGTTGGCTGGCCCCAGGTGGCCCAAAGTCTCTTGCATACATCCTTGTGGAGGATCCATTCTGTTGGAATTATTTGTCCCTTCCGACTGAGACGATCTGCCATGACATTCAAGTTGCCTTGGATGAACCTCGTTACTAGTGATATGTCTAGACCTTTTGACCAGGTGAGGAGGTCCCTTGCGATCTCGTACAACGTCAGAGAGTAGGTCCCTCCTTGCTTGGAGATGTACGCCAAAGCCGTGGTGTTGTCCGAGTTCACCTCCACCACTTTGCCTTGAAGGAGAGACCTGAAACTTTTCAAGGCCAGACGTACTGCCAGTAGCTCCTTGCAGTTGAAATGCATTGTCCTTTGACTCGAGTTCCATAATCCCGAGCATTCCCGACCGTCTAATGTCGCACCCCAGCCTACGTCCGATGCGTCCGAGAAGAGAACGTGGTTGGGAGTCTGAACAGTCAGGGGAAGACCCTCTCTTAGGTTGATATAGTCCTTTCACCAAGTCAGACAAGACTTTATCTTTTCGGAAACCGGGATCGAGACCGCTTCTAGCGTCTTGTCCTTTTTCCAGTGAAAAGCTAGATGGTATAGAAGAGGACGGAGGTGTAGTCTTCCTAGTGACACAAATTGATCCACGGATGACAGCGTCCCTATCAGACTCATCCACAGCCTGACTGAGCAGCGTTCCTTCTTCAGCATCTTCTGGATGGATAGCAGGGCTGGGGGCTGATCGTCTTGTTCAGCAACGTCCTCATCCGAAACTGATGAGGAAACGGCAACGGAGTGGGCAACATCTTACTCTCTGAATCCGGTCGCACTGGTGGATGCGTGACGGAGCCGGACGCAATATCATGGAACTGCTGCACAGTCTGTGAACTGTCAACAACCATGGGTGCGCGAGGAAGTACAGCGTCAACCCGAAACTGTCTAGACCGTCTGGGTTGTGCAGTCAACACCCTACCGGGTTGCTGAGGTTGACGCACTGCGTCACAACAAGTCACCTCTGCTGGTTGTTGAACGTCCTGAACGTCAACAACCACCTCCGAGCGTCGCTTAACGTCAACGTGCAGCTGGCAACCCACACTGGGTCGCATCGGTGGAGGAACCACCTCAACTGGCAGACGCGAGTAGGTTACCTCAGCGTCAACAGGGCGCACAACCGACCGGTTGGAAGGTTGAAGGCCAGAAGGAGGAACCACCTCAACTGGCAGACGCGAGAAGGTTACCTCAGCGTCAACAGGGCGCACAACCGACCGGTTGGAAGGTTGTTGGCCAGAAGGTTCTTCTCCGCATTTAAGTCCTCTATCAAGGACGCAAGCTTGGACTGCATGTCTTGCAGCAAAGCCCATTTAGGGTCTACGGGAGCAGGTGTGGCAACAGACGGGGTTAGCGACTGAGGCGGAACCGTTTACCATCCCTGAAAGCCTTGTTATGTGTGACATAATAGTACAGCAAAACTTCAAGGGCTCGACAAAAGCTGAGAAGTTGACCTGTAAACAACTTGGAGCGTCTCCTGGCTAGGCGCCAGGGAGAGTCTACCAGAATTGAGAAGTCTATCTGGGCAGAGGCATGAACTCCCAAGCCGAGAACTTCTCTCGTGTCATATCAGACTCTCGCTCTATAAGCCAGTTTAAAAGAAGGGAAATCAAAGGCTGTATCCCCCAAACTCCTCCTGGTGAAAAAACCAGTCGCCTAGCCAACGTAACGCTCTCTAGGAGAGCGAGAGAGCACTAGCTTAAAAACAACGGCTTCGAAGTAGCTAGGCCTAGTGTAAGTTCTGACGTTAAGGCGAACGAGGAGCAGCAGTTACAAGATCCGGACGAAGATCCTTAAAAAAAATCATGATTTAATTAAAGTCCATAGGAGGCTAAGCAGCTTAAGGCTCCTCTCCATCTGACAGAGTCCTCAAGGGAATATCAGTAGGAGGGAGAACAGCAACTTCCTCATCTACAGGAACCTTGTCCGATAAAAGCTGAGTCTCTCACTGGTGCATTAGTAGCGGACCAGAACGCAACGTCATGTAACTGCTTGACAGTCTGTGAACTGTCAACCACAACAGGTGCGTGAGGACGTACAGCGTCCACTCGAGACTGCTTTGACTGTCTAGACTGAGCAGTCAAAACAACTCTAGAATGCGGAGGTTGACGCACCGCGTCAAAACAAAACAACTTAGACTGTTGTTGTACCTCGCGAACGTCAACGGAAGGTTCCGTGCGTCGCTGAACGTCAACATGCGGCTGGCAGGGTACACTGGAACGCATGGGTGGCGGGACTCTCTCAGCTGGAGTGCGGCAGAAGGTCGCCTCAGCGTCCACAGGACGCACAACCGTGGTTGGTTGTAGGCTAGAGGTTGGTGCAGTGTCAACCTTCTCCGCACGAAAGTCCCGCATCAATGACGTTAACTGAGACTGCATGGTCTGCAGCAAAGACCACTTAGGGTCTACAGGAGCAGGTGCGGCAACAGACGGTGTGACTGCCTGATGCGGTACCGCTTTGCCTCTCATAGGAGGTGAGCAGTCGTCGGAAGACTGCAGCGAGTCCGAACTGACCCAGTGGCTACAACTGGGCCGTTGGACTTGCGCGGAAGGGACCGACTTGCGCTTAATAAGCCGCGAGACCTTGGTCCATGGTTTCTTACGAGAAACCTCTTCCGCAGACGAGGAATAAATGGGCTCTCTCGTCTTTGTGTGGGTGGGGCGATCTTGGGTAGATACGCCCGAAACCACGGAGGGAAACGTCTGTTCGTTGATCAAGGCCTCTCGAACCCATAAGTCGTACGACATTACTTCTCCCCTGGGCTTGGGAGCTTGCAAGAGGTCCCGGACTAGGTGAACGACAGGCACGAACAGACGAACCCTCGGACGCAACACTGTAACACTTTGCGCATATCACTTTATCGATTTTCTGTTTTGCACTTATTTCACTGAAATCGAAACTTTTACTGATTTCTACCTGAAACACGCAATTCTACCCTTCATTAAAAGGTAGTAATTGCGAAATAAGTCGTATAATGCAGCTCATTAATACCAGCAAAAAACAGAAAACATATATTTAGTGGCTGGGAAAGAGACTAAACACTAGTTCATATAAACTACGTTTTCAATCTCTCACCGCACATAGCCTGGGGACGAGAATAAAAACCTAAAAACGTTTTACCTTCCTCCCCGTACAGAGACTAGGGACGAGAGTAACACGAGAACAACGTTACCCGCTTGAACGGAACGTTTTCTCTCCTCTCTCTCCCTCCGT
The DNA here is from genome assembly GCF_036898095.1 of Palaemon carinicauda. Classification (NCBI taxonomy): domain Eukaryota; kingdom Metazoa; phylum Arthropoda; class Malacostraca; order Decapoda; family Palaemonidae; genus Palaemon; species Palaemon carinicauda. Next base: position 5,673,866 of record NC_090757.1, read on the forward strand.
CTCTATCTCTCTCTCTCTTTCTCTCTTGATTACGCACCTAAGAGAAGAGCCCAATTATATATCGTCAAAAAAACATGTTATTTGACTAAAGGAAAAAACTGAAAGGTTTTCCAAATAAAAAGTTCCTTTAAATTAGAATTTAAAACATTTAAGCTAAGAAAGAAAGAACAAAACGTCAGAATCGATTTACTCTTACTGCAAAGTGAAACCGTGATAAACTCTCTCTCTATCGTAACGATAGAGCGCATGTTGAACGTCCTGAACGTCAACAACTGCGAAGCCTAAAAAACTAAACGTTAGTTCATCTTTGAAAACAGTACGAAGACTATCAAAGAAATTCTTTCATAAAACATTACATTTAAAAAGTTTTAAATTCTTTAAAGGCTAAATACGATATAACGGGCTCAACGTTGATTAACTTTGGTTCCAAGTTAGGACCGCCTACTATCAGGAAAGGTCGCATATAAACAAAACATTAAAATTTATTATTATATGTTTATAATAAATGGAAAGTTAATCGAAGAGGCCTAATAAAGGCGGAGAGATATAAAATATATAGATCTATAACGTGATAAGAAAAATTACTAAAAACCTAAACACACTTCCGTCTAAGGGAAGGGTCGGCCATTTAAAAGTGAAAGAGAGTCCATACTCTCTTTGTCACCATAATTAAATCTATCCAAAACGAGTTCAAGTTTTGAGATGAAGATAAAACCCTTGCATAGCGAAAGCTCAAAACTAGAATAGTGTACTTCACCAAATAGTTGTGAAAACAAATCCAGTTAGTAACAGCGAATTAGTAGGTCTTGCCGGTAGCCCGACAGAGAGAAAATTGAGTTCTGTGTTTACATTGAGTACTGAGTACCTGCACGACAGATGGCGCTGTTGAAGTACACCCCCTACCTGCATAGCGATCGCTGGCGGATTTTTTACGTAGAGTTTTCTGTCGAGCAACAGAGTTGCAGCTTATATAATCACCGGCTAAGTTTAATATTGAAAAAAACCCAACTCTTGGATGTTGGAAACTGTGCAAAGTGAGAATTAAATACGTAAAAAACTATCTCAGATTATTTGATAAACTTATTAGTCACAACAACAAATAAGTAGCTAATTATAAAAAATAAAAAATGTCCCAGCTAAAACTATAGGACCTAAACTTCAACCTGAAAAGTTAATTTTTTACAGGGACTCCTGCAAGTAAAGGGTATGAAAAACATACTTGTTTGCTAATGAGCATCTTCCATCATCATACTCAGACTTAATTTTTCATAAAAAACCATAGTGAACACTCCCCTAATGTCGTGTGCCCTTACTTTTATTGGAGATAGATCACTTCATCTCCCACATTGCAGCACTCCTCAAGTTGAATAGGTCCTCAGAAATCCTAAGCTACAACTTCAGATGCATAAATATCCAAGGCAATTGACCTAAGTACTAGAATTTATAAGTCTAAGAAATGAATCAATAATAGAACTATATTCCTCCGGCAACTTTAATGTTCTAAATTACATTACAGGATACTCCATCTACCATCGATCATTCAAGTAAAAAAAAAAATAAAAGATAGTCTTTTATGAACATGTACAGACCTCAGATATTCTTTCCTTCCATCCCATCCTGACAACTCCAGCAACAGCAAGGACAAGGGCAGCATAGTCATCGGCTTCATCTAGTTTCCTGAAACGTGTATTAAGGTTACCCCTAACACTCTGGAATACTAGGCTGGGATACTTGCGTTTCAACTGGGCTCCCCGACGCAATGAACTTGTTCCTGTAAATATTAATTCATTTATCAAATCTCAACTTAAGCTAAAATGATAAGACATATGGAAAGCAAGCCAACTTTAAAACACAGCAGCAATATAGCTTAAAATTTTAAAAATCTAACTACTCTGCATTATCACTTTTCATATTGTTCTTTTAAAAAACTTCAATAACAGCTCTAAAATAACTAAGAGATTAAGTTATACATTACAACAAAACTTATTAAAGTTTTCATATAAAAATGTTCACACTTATAAATTTACCATAGAAATACTTCAGAATGATATGGCAACTACACTTATTAAAGTTATAAAAAACTCAAGTGTTTTATTTTCAGTTAGTTTAATTAAAAGTATCAGATTAACCATAATTTGATAGTATTGTATCAGTTGCCACATTGGTTCTGTACTGATGTCTATTGACAAATAAACAGAACCATTTGTATGGCTTTAAGTACTGCACTGAATACTAAAATAGTTGAAGGAAGGTCATTATGAATTAATAGGGTTTCTGAATAAGCTGCAATTCATAAAGATACAGATTTACTTTTTGAACTATCTGCATTTATAAAAAATGGTTTACTTCTAACATGAACAAGATCGAGTTAAGGGCTTAATATAAATTAAGGAAAAGCTAGTTCTTAAAAATGCTGGAGACAACATTAGTCACTTTTAAATTGCAGAAATGTTAACTTCATAGAACTGATCTTCTAGGTCACATAATTATATGGAAAAAAAATGTCAGAAAACTAAAAAAAATTTAGGTCACAACTAGGAATGGCAGAAGCCTTACTCTCATCTCTTGAAATTAAAACTCTAAAAGTATATTAGGATAGCTAATGTACCACCTACATTTTCTGTTCAGAATAAATACACATTAGTAAACAGTACCAACCAACATCAAGAAATGGTGGAAAAGAATATATGAGCTTACACATATGCCAACATATCAACGACAATTGTAATTACAGTATAACAATATATTCCCACCAAACAGTGCAATGTTTTTGACAGTTGAACCTGGTGGAACTTTATAAATTCATACCTGTTGTAACAATGCTTTTCCGTTTAACAGGTTGAAATGGGTCATTTCAATTTATTTACGACTTACCTATCTAACATTGTTACCAATCTAAATATATTTTGTATTTTTTTTGCTATTCCTCTTTTACAGTTCATTTGTTGGGCTGTTCTCCCTATTGGAGACCTTTGGCTTGTACCATACTGCTTTTCTAATTAGGGTTGTAACTTGGAAAAAAATAATATGTAACCTTTGGTGGCAAATTAGATGGTATAACAGGTGATTGAAGGGCAGTAAAAAAATGAAAATTGCCAACATTAAGTGGAAAGAGAATGCTACGCTTCTAGAAAATAAGATGTCCCCCCCAAAGCAATAGCTTTGTTTTTGCATAATGATGTAAATTACAGCAGAGATGAGTCGTCAGAATAGGAATTCAACAGTTGGATTGTTATAAAAACATACTAATAATGAGAAAGCTGTAGAGAAACTTGGAAAAGACTAAAATTTTAAACAATGATATTGTTTGGACATAAGATGAGAAGTAAGCCACATTGTTAGTAGGTATGGAAGTACTGTAACAAAACATAGGTCAGTAGAATGACCCAGAATATCAGGAATTTTGGGAAAACAGTACAAAACATAGTAGGGGGTAGAGTGAACTCATTTCAAGTCAAACTCATGAAGGAAAATTTGACATTGATACACTGGCTATTACAACTGACCTAAAGAATATAGATTAACAAAGGATAGCCAAAGTTAAACTCAGATTATCACATCCATAAAACATTTACTTTTAATCATATATACACCACTCTAATGCAGAACCATAGCCATCCTAGAGTGTTATTTCTAAGACTAAAAGCCTTTCTAGAGAATAATTTCCACCTTACAAACATTTGACGTTACACTAAGAAAAAAACATGACGGTGTGTAAATAAGATTGTCACTCACCAATAACAGAGTTTTTTGGGAGTGTAGCAAGTTTGCAGTCAGAGTATTTGGGGTGCATAATAACAGCATCTCTAGGATCTTCCCGTTCAGTAACAGCCCCTATCACCATACCCTCTGGCAAAGTTGTTGGAAGGTCCTAAACAAAATATGAATTTAGTGATGATTAATACAACTAAAAAATATATACAGTACAGTAATTCAGTTTAAATGTTTTATACAAAAAAAAAATATAATTATCACCGTTATCAAAATTCCTACATCAAATATTCCATTCAAGAGTTAAAAATTAAATAAATTTTTATGATAACCATTCAGCACTTTCATATATAAGAAAGGCATACTGGGAGCCCAAGAATGTGGCTACTAAACTTTGAAAGGAGAAACTCAAACAGTATGTGGTATTAACTGGTCTATCACTGGTAAATTACACACTATGTACTGTACTTGACTGTAATAATGTATCAAGTAAAACTACCTTCAGTAATTTTATGTTACTTGGAACACACAAAAGAGACAAATTGTACCTTCAAGGAATGAACAACAATGTCAACTTGATTGTTTTCTAGGGCTACTTCCAGCTCTTTGGTGAAGAGAGATTTGCTCCCGATCTTGGAGAGTGCAACATCTAATATCTTGTCTCCTTTGGTTTTCATCGTGACTGTAAGACAAAAATATATTACTTCACAAGATAAACAATTTATGAGATATTAAAGATTAAAAAACAGATTTTCACTTACAAACATAGCATTATTTACAATATTTTACACTACCTGCTTAGCATTTGCTATTAAAACTAAACCTGAAACAGCATAACCTGTATCTATGATTTGCTGCTGAACTGAAACTTCCAACTAAAACCATGTTTTCTAGGATGGATATATTTGGCTAGCCCTATCAGAGAAAAGGAAATGCAATTAAAGAGCAGCCTTATGTGAGTAACCAACAAATCTTAACTTTTATCTTTGATTAAGCCTATTAAATTGTGGGGAGTAGAATGGGATCTAATAATTACACTATTAAAATAAGATTGTTTTATGAAGAATTTGTGGTTGTTTAAAAAACTTGAACTAGTATTCATTGAGCTGGTTCACAAATTGAAGAGTATTCATCTCACTAGGGATAACTGAAAAATCAAACAAGGTACAGTATTAAAATTAAATGCCTATAATCCATACCTCTGTTATCTCAACTTGGTACAACTGTACGGTTGTTAAAAGAACTTGGACCTTCTCTCTAGAACCAAAAATTAGAAAAGCACCATGGCAGTGATGTAAAATGATAAAGTCTGAACACTTCAAGTCAATGTCATTCATAATAACAATGCAGATAGGGCTAGCCAAAGACAGAAAATTAGTTATATAAAAGGTACCAATTCACATCATAATGAATAGTATCCTAAAAGATTACCAAACTTCAGAGCCACAAAAGCAGGTGTGTTAGGCACTTTCTACAATCTATCTGCCTAGGCCAAGACAAAAAGATCAACAGTTCTGCATGCACCTAACCCATCAACAAAGCTGAAAACAAAACTATAGAAAACCAAGTTTCCCCTTCAAAAGTTGTACTACTTTAAGACTCATGGGAAAGGATCAATCAAGTGAAGAGGCTACACCCTCCTACCATGGGCTTTAAATCAAAGTAAATGAGATTCGATAACACAAGATGATGAAGTAATTTCCTCAAAAAGGCAAATATGGGAAGTCTAAATTGACTGGACTCAGCACATTTAATAGTGTTAGCTTTCAACACCATGAACAAAGTAAGACACCTCCCTATAATAGGCTTGGAATATACCATGCTTCTATGCAAGCCCCGCTCCAAAACTTTCTAGGATCACTGGCATTAGGAGGTGACATGTAAGCTCTGATTTTGCTTGAGGCATCAAGCATGACTATTGGACCCTAGCAAGGTGCCACTTCTCATTGAAGCAGTGCTATAAGAGTGAGTTAAGATTACATTAAAAGGTGTTAAATTAGGATTCAAGCCTAACACACTAGTCATTCGAGAATGCAGGTATAGCTTCACAGTCAGTAGCAAGCAATCAACTACAGTATTATTAGCAGCTTTGGGATGTGTTACACTAGCTGGGTAGATGCTTTGTGTGCAAACAGTGCACAAGGGTATCAAACTAGAATTTGGCTCCAAAGAGGTCTGTGAGATGTAGCTCCAAGAGGTATGAAAAGTTCCTGAATTAGGTCTGGAGTAGTTTCACAAACTAGAGGTGAGAGAGAGCTTTTGTGCCTGACAGACAATCTGTTTCAGAATGCAGGTTCTAATACTATTAGGAGGTTTTAAAGAGAGCCAAAGGAGAGGGAGCTGTTTGTGGCAAGCATTCAATAATTAGGTGAAATCATAAGCATTAGTGAGGTACTTTGTCTGGCAATGACTCTACTCTAAAATGCAGGGCCAAGTCGACATTTGAACTAAAATCGTTAATGGACGCACTTAAAGAGGGAAGAGGCTATACTGTACCTCGAATGACTCCAAGAATAATTTTTGGGCAGAGAATCAAGACTCATCTAAATGAAAAATAACATCAAAAAAAGTTTTTTCATATATACCTCAACTTAAAAGAATTGGTGAACACCACATAATCATCAGACGTGTGTAGCATTTATGATTTGCTTACAGCCTCATTTAGAACCAAAGTTAAAACATTTTTTCTATGGCAATCAGTAGGAGAATTCAAACAATTCCTATGGGGAGCACTGAAATACATAATAAAGCACAAAACAAAATACTTTCTATAAATTTTCACATTACCCTAATAGTAAGAGCCAATAAAAAATAGCTTCATCTGTATGTGGATTGCAATACTATGGATGGAACACCAATAAAAGTTGTAATGCTTTCAGATAGAGAAGACACAAACAACCTTAAAAGAAGAAAAATGAATCCCCTGGAGCAGTGAAAGAACAAAGAAGGGGTAAAAGCAGAGCTAGGCACTAGCACAGAATACAAACACCATGGCATAAGCAAGGAGGAAGAGGTCATTTCCAATGAGGTTAGTAAGATGTAGAGTTGAGTAACAGTAAGTGCATTTATGCAATGGATTATAGAAGAATCAGGCATACCTTGTAACTATTAAGAAAAGACTTAAGGATACAAATAATGGCAAAATCAGAATAGCTGAAATATGCTACTGCAATTCTCCTGGGGGTGAGATATAGGAACTAAGGCTTAAGTACAAAATTCTCATTTCTAAAGTTCTTGCAGCTAAGCTTGTACTTCAAAACATAGCTTATGAATAGTAGGATACTTCAATGAAATGTAGGATGGTATATCCCGATGCAATCTACAAGATAGCTGCACTGTTTACTCCAAAAGAAGAATGATATAGCAATAAGATAAGCACCAAATTCTTATAAAGAGCATGAACAAAACCCATTAAGTACTAAACTAAGATAATAACTACAGTAGTTCCTATGTTTCTGAGAATTATCAATTTGAGCACTAATGCATTACAATTTATAATAAGAGGCTTGTCTCTTTTAAGATTTCATACTAAAATTGACAATTTCAACACTGCAATCAAGATATGCATATTAATGAATCAAAACACTTACAAAGAACTGATTTATAAATTAATTTTACTTTAGCAAACAATACATTTACTTACCTATCTCAAATTTCAAGTTAGGATGTATTTTCTGGAGGGCATCTTTAACCATATTCGTCTGCTTCATTGCCAGCTATTTTACAAAAGAAAATTATAACTAATAATTTATTGATCATTACTTAAGTTCTGAATTTCCCAATAAAACTTTAAATGATAGCTACCGTACTTAAACAAACAAAATTATCTTCTCATCTACATATCAAATTTATAAATATCAATTGCATGACTTTCAAATTGAGCACCCATCCCTCAATGAACAAAAATAACAAAAAGAAAAATACTCATGTAAGTGTTAAAAGTAACATTCTGCACTGCATCTTGAGAAGAGAGAAGAGAGAAGACTTAAGTACTGCTTTGTATATGTTCATGGTTAAATTCTCTTTTTACTATAGAAAATCTCTAAGTATCTATACTATATGATACTTATTCCCAACCTGTAAATATGGGCACACATCCATCAATTATACAATGTATAAAGAATGGTAGCTTTTAAAAACAAAGGATAACATAATCATCACTAATATAAAAGGAATAACAGCTTATAACAATGACTTATTTTTTTTACAGAAGCAGAGGGACTCTATCGTGAAAACACAGTTCAAATCAATTGATTTACAAATGTTGAGAGATTACATTGAAACCTAACCTTCACTGTCATAACACACCAGTGCGGGAGCTCCATTGTACCTTATGTGTATTTAAAGGAGCATACAGAAGCTACAAACAACTTGTATTTTAATAGATCACACTACTGTATTCCTTAGATGTATCATGTAATACTAACACTAATAGTTTTAAGGCCAAGGCTGGTAGCAAGAAATAACGAATATAAATAGAGTATTTATAATTTTTAACTATAAAGGAGCAAACAATCAATCATGAAGTTATAATAATCTTATACAATAAATGAAAATAAGGACAAACTAGAAAATAAAAAAGCAATATGATTAATACACGATACTTGAATTTCTAGCAAAATCAAAATTTTCATTAAGAAATGGAGGAGTGCTGGCTATTTTGAGCTTTTTCTCTCTGTGACTTATGGAAGCAGAAGCAAAATAACTTATGTATCATTCAATTTAAATGTGAACACCATCTCATTATTTTAATCCATTGTTTAATTTAGGGGGACTGATGGTTGATTACTGTGCATGCAATGTTTGCAATAACTTGTAGCAGCTTTTATATTTTATTGTTAATCATTACCATACTTCTTGAACCACAAAAGAGCTTCCAAGTCTCTATGCACATGTTCCCAAATGATGTCATACTGTACAAAATTCATCCCCCCCTCCCCCCCTCAAGTTCCTGCCTGGCTACCTCCAGGACATCTCGTAGATAGAAGTTGAATCTACAGTACAGTATTTCAAAATTTACTATAACTTCATATATTTCGGTAATTGATAATATTCAAAACACTAGGTTCACTATAAAGCCGTTGTTGCCAATCTGAAAGCAAAAAATATCCCGAAATAGTGACCCACATGGTTAGCGTGCACAGCACATTATGCACCATACCGCTTTCCAAAACATAGTGGCAAAATTGTTTATTTGCAGGCAAAGCAAGCCATAAAGAATTGATATAAATTACAAGAAATTATGAGAACTTCATGATAATTACTATACATAAATTGTATATTTTATTCAACCTCTACCCAGTCATAGCTTGTTATATGTAGTATAGGGGTGGACACAGCGACTCTCCAGTAAGTCAGGAGGACTCGGCCCTCTAGGTTAGATTGGGTTACAGTATATCCCATCTTTTCCATCAGTTTATTTTTCGCAACTCATTAACCCTCACCTCTCACAACCCAAGATTTACTTTCCAAACTCATTTGAGTGGGATTAATACATATCTAACAGTTTTGCAGGGTGTAAGACTTGCTTTTGGGGTTTAACCAGCAAAATAAATTTCACTGGGTTCCACATCGAAAAGTAGGAATGCGAGAGGTTTGCCAAAATACGAAGGGTCAGGAATGGATCAACCACTACCACAGATAACCAGTTGGATGATGATATAACTACTATATTTTACTTACGAAATTTTGGAGCCTTTCTAATGCGACGGATAAGACTCCTCTCCCATGTGCATAGAAGACTACCTAACCTAACCTACATGCAGTTTCCTTACCCAACAGGTAGGGGGACCTTCTTCCACACTGACCTTCTTCCACACTGACCTTCCTTAGTCTGTTGTATTCTTAGAGCTAGGGTTAAAAATAAGGGAGTTATGATGCATGGCCGTCGCCATACATTAACACCATTTATAATTTACATAACATTGCTCTTTCAAATCAACTTCCATGAAAATTTTCCCAGAAATGCTCCTTAATTAGGCTGTAGAACTCAAAATAAGCAATCCTGCTTCTATGGCATCTAACATTAATGATATATGTCAGTTGTCAGGAAATTAAGAGGATATGTGGAGCTTTTGCATAACAATGGACAGGAGCATGCACATAGACCACAGTCTAACCTATTCTACAAGCCGTGTCCTTACCTACTTAGCTAACTGGGGAGACGTACCGCAGACCCCCTCAAAACGACGTATTCTTAGTAATAAGGTTAAAGATAAGGCATTTATGGGGCATGGCTATCATCATACATACACCCTGGATATGTTCTAACCTAACCTAAATTACTATGCCCCTTACTCAGTAGGGAGGGATGGGTTTTGCAATACACCCTTCTCTAAGGTTGACCACCCCACACCCCTAACTAACTGGTGCTTTATTCAATTACATTACTTTTTTATGCGATAACAAAGCATTTCCAAGGAATGTAAGTGAAAGTCTATTGTAAAGAACAAGATCATGTATATAATAATGCATAGTCATAAATCAAAAGAGAAATTGAAAATATATACCACACGTAATTGCCGAGAGATTAAAGTATACATTTATTTAACGAAATTCAAGAGGGCTACATCAAAAGAACATTGGACACAATGTAATCAGAAATAATATCGTAGTCTTCACTAGGTTATTAGGGTATCTTAGGTGATTGCTCAACATATTGGCCACTAGCCTTACACCTGACCAACTTGGCTATTTTTCTTAAACTTACCTCACTGTCTCTAGAGCCAATCCTTAACACAGATTCAGATCCGTTGTTTTGACCATTTTTGTTATCACCCATAATTAAAAAAGTTATAAGTATCGAAATACTTAAAAACACAAGAAATAGTCAACAAGTGAACGGAGATACGTCGACGAAGTCGGTCACTCAGTGGTCACGACTCATATGTTTCTCGGATTCTCGTAACACCGGGTGAAGAAGAATTGACGCAATCACAGATCTGCAATATGTATAGATCGCATATCATGTATACAATAAGTGGATTTTAGGTGCTCATTTTTAAATATCTAATAATTTGTAGTAATTTTTCAACGAAAATAGCATAGAAGATTTCAGGATTTTTATTTCAATAACAACCTTTCACAATAAGTGGTTGTAAGAGTAAATTTGAATAAGGTAATATTGCTTATAACATAGATTGATATTCAAAATATACATTCAAGTGTATAACTGGAAAAAATACATTTGTTTACGATATGAATTGTTTTCTTATCAATTTACTTCAAAATAAACCATCATACTCGTGTGTATTCATTGGAGAAGTTTCAATATTTCCTTAGGTCATGGCAACGTTTATTAGACTACTGTATATGCGCTAATTATTACGGTCGTTTCGTACAAATGGAGTTTTGACCTTAGTTGTTTCGTACCAAAGCAATTTGTACCCGAGTGGTTTAGTACCACGTTACCGAGTCGTTTCGAACCACCACCCAAGTTGATTCGTACAAACCTGTTGCACCAAATTGAACCAGTATAGTCATTTAGTTCAATTTATGAATACTATGCTATAACTACTTGGAGATACTGGTGAAACCACTTTTACGAAATGTGAAGTTGAAGACAGTGATGTGAATGCAACGAATACGTTATGATGCATTACTTCTATGACTTAGTGTAATTCTTATCTTGTTCACGGAAATGTTTGTGTACTATACATACTACAATGTGTTTTTTATTGTTATCAGGTTATAGTACATTATCAATATGTAAATTATAAAATTTGTAAGTTTTCTTTGTGTTTGTGGTGTATGTACGTAACGTTTCTTTAAATTAGATTCAGAACTATGGCCGGATCAAGCCCCTTAGGGGCCTTACGCACTTGGGACTTTGGTGTCCCATATAAACATAATAAAACTACACAAAATATTATCCATGGAAATCAAACAAAAACCAAGAGTAGGAAAGAAAAATACGTTAATTTTGTACATTTTTCCTTACATCTGAAAAGTTTTCTCCAGTTTTTTTTTAAATTGTAAAGTCTTTGATCAGATCTTCCAACCTGCTCTTAACGAAATAACTGCTTCTATACTTAATAGAAGCCTTGTTGCATAGTTGTTTTGATGGGATTTTTTATATGCTTCAACTGAGAAAATGTGTTCAGCTGAACAATTCATGACCATTAATGTTAAAAATATACGGAAGCCAATGTGAACATTTGGAGAGACCCCTCAGTGTTATGTTCTACAGGTATTTTTTTTTTCTTTAAACAAAATCCAGCATGACTGAATCTTGTTTCGAAATTTTTCATTTTGCTGAATTTATGGCGAACTTATTAACGAAACTGAAGAAACTCGGCTGAAAAAAAAGTATACTATTGACATCCTCTGGGTGAATATCAATAAGTTTTAAACAGCATAAAACTTTTCAGGGTTAACAGATGAAGTGTCTTTTTGTGATAGTGGTATATCACTTAGAAAAAGTGGTATTTGATTACAAGACCACGCTCTCCATATATTGCCAAATTATGCTAAGATGTTGTTTTCTTTTATTAATCATCATCATCTCTGTTAGATTTCGCCAGTCGTCTCTATCTTGAGCTTTTAATTCAATACTTCTCCATTCATCATCTCCCACTTCGCGCTTCATAGTCCTCAGCCATGTAGCCCTGGGTCTTCCCCTCTTCTAGTGCCTTGTGGAGCCCAGCTGAACGTTTGGTGAACTAATCTCTCTTGGGAAGTGCGAAGAGCATGCTTAAACCATCTCCATCTACCCCTCATCATGATATCATCCACATATGGCACTCGAGTAATATCTCTTATAGTTCCATTTATAATCCTGTCCTACCATTTAATTCATAATATCCTTCTCAGGGCTTTGTTCTCAAATCTGCTAAATCTATTGGAGATTGTTTCATTGTCATACCATGTCATACCATGACTCGTGTCCATACGATAACACCACTCTCACTAAATTGATATATAGTCTAACTTTTATATGTAATTTCAGGCGATTTGATTTCCAAATTCTACTTAACCTAGCCGTTGTCTGATTTGCTTTTTTCAACCTTTCACTTTATTACTTTTTCATAATCTAAAACAATTCGCCACACTGGAAACAAGTTAAAATTAAAATACAAAAAAAAAAAAAAAAACTATAGAGTTATAAAACAAACTAACCTGGTTTCCTCACTAAACAACCTTGAACTAACATCGTCAACGTCGTCAACCAAACATAAGTTCGTGATGCCAGCGTACATTTGATATATATTCAAAAAATATACTAAATTAGAAATGGAGTAATTACTCAATAGTGTCCACAGTGACACTTGTGAGTAATTACTCCATTTTTAATTGATACATATTAAGTACACCCAGCAGCAAAACCAGTGTCGCCTGGCCAAACCTGACTTGGAAAGATCATGCCCCTCTTGCCCTGAAAGATGGCCGACGTTAAACAACCGAGACATCGTTAGGATGGTTCGAATGTGAGGAGGAGGGAAATTACCGATATCACTCAAAGAAATGCGATGATGAATGAAATATATATGAAAAGAGAAAATTTTTTTATTCTTTTAAGAAATGTAATCAAATATTATTTCGAAACTAATTCATCAAGAGATTTTATCATAACTTTTTATTTGAATTTTCCTATCCTATTTCTAAATAAATTTTTCTTGAATAATATTGGAACCGACTATTCATATTAATATTCATAACACGGAAATATCCTTCGTTTGCATTTTCTTAAGCAATTTCTCTCTCTCTCTCTCTCTCTCTCTCTCTCTCTCTCTCTCTCTCTCTCTCCACATACATACACTCTACGCATCATATTTAGGCGTTAATAATGTATCGTTTCAAATAGCACCTATTGGGTCACTAATTATTAGTAAGTGGTCGTTGTTCAAAATTTCAAAGTCAATGAAGTTTAAAGGTTTAGTTGTTGATTTCAGTGTTTTTCTTTTATTTCGATTGAGCCACGTAGGTCGGTGTGGTTGGGTCAGCTTTTGTCACGGGCTACTTGGCTCCGGCCCTCTTAGAGAAAATAGTATTATTTGATATATCAATTA